>NC_069502.1:15330300-15405300 GCF_027579735.1 Bombina bombina | reverse complement strand
GTGATTGCCATGATATAGAGGTGATTAATACATTTTAATTGACTTATTTCCTTTGAATTATTTATCTATATGTATTGATATTATATATAGCATCTTTGGGCAAAGGTTTCATTTTGAATAGGTAGATATTTTATTTATTTTTATAATATTTTACCAGGAAAGATACATTGAGATTTCTATAGTTTTCAAGTATGTCCTAGGTACACAAAACATTGCATTGATACAATGGGTACAATAAAATAAAAAACAATAATAATACATATGCCCAAAAATTTAACATAGAACAGGTAGGAAATATATAATCAACAATGACAGGTGCATTCTGTTATGAGATATGTAGAGAGGGATCTCTTAAAGGATATAAGGCATGGGGAAGGATTGAAAGTGTGCGGGAGGTCGCTCCATAATTGTGGTGCTTGCATATATATTTATATGTACATACATATTGATATTTCTATGACAACATGGGTGCAAATATTCCTATACATAGGACCAATAAATGTAGCATATATAATGTTATTTGTACATTGAAACACTCATAATTTCTTTTGGATTTGCAATTTCAATGAGAAACAGGCCTCAAAAAAACATAATTTATGTAAGAACTTACCTGATAAATTCATTTCTTTCATATTGGCAAGAGTCCATGAGCTAGTGACGTATGGGATATACATTCCTACCAGGAGGGGCAAAGTTTCCCAAACCTTAAAATGCCTATAAATACACCCCTCACCACACCCACAATTCAGTTTAACGTATAGCCAAGAAGAGGGGTGATAAAAAAGGAGCGAAAGCATCAAAAAAATAAGGAATTGGAATAATTGTGCTTTATAAAAAAAAATCATAACCACCACAAAAAAAGGGTGGGCCTCATGGACTCTTGCTAATATGAAAGAAATGAATTTATCAGGTAAGTTCTTACATAAATTATGTTTTCTTTCATGTAATTAGCAAGAGTCCATGAGCTAGTGACGTATGGGATAATAAATACCCAAGATGTGGAGCTTCCACGCAAGAGTCACTAGAGAGGGAGGGATAAAATAAAGACAACCAATTCCGCTGAAAAATAATCCACAACCCAAATCAAAAAAGTTTCAAGTTTTATAATGAAAAAAACTGAAATTATAAGCAGAAGAATCAAACTGAGACTGCTGCCTGAAGTACTTTTCTACCAAAAACTGCTTCTAAAGAAGAGAAAACATCAAAATGGTAGAACATAGTAAAAGTATGCAAAGAAGACCAAGTCATTGCTTTGCAAATCTGATCAACAGAAGCTTCATTCTTTAAAAAGCCCAGGAAGTAGAAACTTACCTAGTAGAATGAGCCGTAATCCTCCGAGGCGGGAATCCACCCGACTCCAAATAAGCATGATGAATCAAAAGTTTAAGCAAGATGCCAAATAAATGGCAGAAGCCTTTTGACCTTCCTAACACCAGAAAAGATAACAAATATACTAGAAGTCTATCTGAAATCTAAATAGAACATAGAAAGTAAGAATCTCACCAAAGAAGTCTTAGGAAAACAATAATTCCTCCCTAATGTTTGTTAGAATTTACAACTTTAGGTAAGAATTGAAATGAGGACAGCAAAAACCACCTTTTCCTGATGAAAAAAAAAACAGAAAAAAGAGATTCACAAGAAAGAACAGATAATTCAAAAGCTGTTCTAGCTGAAGAGATGTCCAAAAAGAACAATACTTTCCATGAAAGTAATTAATGTCCAGAGCAAGCATATGCTCAAATAGAAGCCTAAAAAACCTTCAGAACCCAAATAAGACTCCAAGGAGGAGAAATTGGCTTAATGACAGGTTTGATACGAATCAAAACCTGAAAAAAATGATGAATATCAGGAAGTAACACTGCCTTATCCTGATGAAAAATCAGAAAAAGATATTCACAAAAAAGAGCAGATAACTCAAAAATTCTTCTAGCAGAAGAAATAACCAAAAGGAACAATACTTTTCCAAGAAAGTAATTTAATGTTCAGAAAATGCATAGTTTCAAACGGAGGAGCCTGTAAAGCCCTCAGCACCAAATTGAGACTCCAAAGAGGAGAGATTGAATTAATGACAGGCTTGATACGGACCAAAGCCTGTACAAAACAATGAATATCAGGATGATTAGCAATCTTTCTGTGAAAAAAGAACAGAAAGAGTAGAGATTTGTCCTAACAAGAACTGCAGACAAAACCTTATCCAAACCAACCTGAAAAAAATAATAAAATTCTATGAATTTTAAAAGAATGCCAAGAAAAGTAGGTCTTCCAGACTCAATAATAAATCTTTCTAGAGACAGATTTACGAGCCTGAAACCAAGCGTTTAATCTCCATCCCTTCAAATTTAATGATTTGAGATCCTGATGGAAAAAAATGGGCCTTGAGAAAGAAGGTCTGGTTTAAACGGAAGTGTTCAAGATCGGCAACTGGCCATCCGAATGAAATCCGCATACCAAAACCTGAGAGGCCATGCTGGAGCCACCAGCATAACAAACAAATACTCCATAAGAATTTTGGAAATCACTTTGGAAGAAGAACTAGAGGCGGAAAGAAATAGGCAAAAAGATAATTTCCAAAGAAATGTCAATGCATACACTACTTCCGCCTGAGGATCCCCGGACCTGAATAGGCCCCTGGGAAGTTCTTTATTCAGATGAGATGCCAACAGATCTATTTCTAGAAATGCTCACATCTGAAAAATTGAAAAACATATCTGGGTATGAGAGACCATTCTCCCGGATGTAAAGCTTGATTAACAGAGATAATCCGCTTCCCAAATATCTACACCTGGGAAAAAAACCACAGAATTTAGATAGGAGCTGGATTTAGCCTAATCTAATATCCGAGACACTTCTGTCACAGCCTAAGGACTGATAGTCCTACCCTGATGATTGACATACACCATAGTTGTGATATTGTCTTAAAAACAATAAACGTCTCTTCCTCAAAAAGAAACTAACTGAAAAACTCTGAGAAAACACAGAGTTCTAAAATATCAAATGGTAATCTCGCCTCCTGAGATTTCCAAACCCCTTGTGCTGACAGAGATCCTCAGACAGCCTCCCAACCAAAAAGACTCACATCTGTAGAGATCATGGTCCAGGTTGAAAGAAACGAAGAGACCTGTAGAACTAAATGATGGTGATCTTAACCACCAAATAAAGAGAGATAAATATTAGGATTTGAAGATTTAAAATGCGAAATCCTAGAATCCCTGCACCATAATTCAGCATAAAAGACTGGAAAGGTTCTTTCTATTGAAAATGAGCAAAGGGAATTGAATCCAATGCTGTGGCCATAAGACCTAAAACTTCTATGCATATATAGCAACTGAAGGAAATAATAGAGACTAAAGGTACCGACAGACGGAACCCAATAAAATTGTCCCTTGTCTGATAGAGACAAAGACAGTGACACAAACTATCTGGAAACCCAAAAAAAGGTGACCCTTGTGAGAGGAATCAAGAGCTTTTGAAAAAAAGATCCTCTATTTATGTCCTGAAGAACAAAGTGAATCATATGAGATTCCGCATTCTCAGAAAATAATCTGAATGAATACAGAAAAAATATGCATTTATTGTATCTAATGAAAACAAATAATGCTATCACTGACCAAAAAAAGGCAGAATAGTTTGAATAAAAACTCCAAAACCCAGATCCTAAAAATGGAACTGGAAGAAATACCCCAGAAGATTCCAGGTCTGAGCAGCGCTTGAACCCCACGGGTGACCAGCCATGCTTCAACAGTACCCAAAATAAATAGGACCGAAACACACTTAAAGAAAGTGTTAGCCTTACTGGAATAAAATCAAAGAAATTTGGACCGAATAGAACCAAATAAATTTAAAAAAAGTCTTAACCTGCGCCTTGCCAGCCAAGCTGGAATACGGCACATACATCTCAATTTAAGGGAGCTGATTTCGAACAGAAAAAATTTCCAATTAAAAACATGTTACTTGGGAAAGAATTCAGGAATTCATTCCATAATAAGAACAACCAAACTAGTATAAGCTTAAAGTTTTAGTCTTAGAACTCAATCTTGAAGCCCAGAGTAACAGTTAAGAATTGAATCCAATTATAAAACAAATAATTGATTATCTTAGAACAAAAGAAACATGGATTTTTAGAAATCACAAAATTCTTCTAGCTCAAACAGCTAAAGACATAGATTAAACCTCATTTGCAAAAATATTCAATAAAATGAAGACACAAATGAAATTATTAGCATGATAGTCCAGTTAAAGGACCAGACAATACAGTGGACTTGCATAATCAATAAATGCAAAACAACAAGACAAATGCAACAGCACCTAGTCTAGTAAATTTTGTCCCTTAACAATGCTAAAATAAATCATAATCTGATACTTGAACTTAAAGTAAACAGAAAAAAATGAAGCAATTGCAACATCCAAATAAATCATAGGTCAAAGAAAAGTACCTGAAACTAAATAATTTTCCATAAATAAGATACAACCATCTAAAGGAAAATAAATACTATTTTGCTATAGAAACAATAGCATAATTAGTAGGAGTAGAGATAGCCCCAATAAATTGGAGAACCCTCCAAATTGAATTAAACTGCCGGCAAAGAGTATAGTTTAAAACCTTGAAGAAGGAATAAAAGAAAATTCTCAGCCTATTCCATTCCCCAGTATAAGGAATTGGAAAAAAACCTCTGAAAACACAGAAGAATAAATAAGCAGAAATAGTGTTAGCTAGTCTTGAAAAAGTACTAGTTATCGAAAGAGAGAGAACAGCACTCCATGAGATAGAACAGAAGCTGGAATAACTTCCATGCATGTTCATTTTTATTAAATTCCTCAGGGTGCACGTTCTTTTTGCACACTATGCCCCTTCACAGAGAAAAAATATCCTGAAGCATATCAGTCTGACCCTGCCCAATGACAGTCCAGCGCCGAAATACCAGGCAATTCTTCTCTGAACAAGGGAAGCAACAACCCCAGACGATCGTTTCGGCCTCCTATGGGCCTCGTCAGTGAGGTGCAGTTGTATCTCTCTAAGGGCAAGTGTGCATGGAGTCCACGTCTGGTTTCCCCATTACTCTTAGGGTGACCCAAGAATAATTTCCAGCTTCTGTTCTATCTCATGGAGTGCTGTCCTCTCTCTCTTTCGAAAAAGAACTAGTTACCTTAATGTAAAATAATCAACACCTTTTCAACAAAGAACAAATGTACTTTAATAAAAAAGTAGATTTGATAGTGTCAATATTTGATGAAGAAAATTCTGAATGAGAAAAAACATCATCAGAGAAGGATAAATCAGTATGTTGTTGGTCATTTGAAACTTCAATAATTAAAAAAGAAGTTGAAAAAGACCTATTAGAAGGCACAAAGTCAGACAAAGCCTTTAAAATAGAATCAGAAAAATATTTCTTAAAAATCTTCTAAATATTTCTTGTACATAAGATGTAAAAAGAATGGCAATATATAAAGCATAAATACTAATGGATTCTGCATGTAAAAGTTTATCATGATAACCTATTACAAACCATAGCTAAAGATAAACATTCATAACATTTAAAATAAATGAACTTAGCTTTGGTAGGACTGAACTCAGTCAAGCGTTTTTCCAGAAGTAGCTTCTGATCCAGGGTCAATCTGAGACATCTTGCAATATGTAATAGAAAAAACATCATATAAAGCAAAATCTATCAAATTCCTTAAATGACAGTTTCAGGAATGGGAAAAAATGCCAATGAACAAGCTTCTAGCAACCAGAAGCAAATAAACAATGAGACTTAAATAATGTGGAGACAATAATGACGCCCATATTTTTTAGCGCCAAAAAAGATGCCCACATGTCAGGTTCTGTGTTAGACAAGTTCTGTGTGCAGTGAATCTCAACTGCAGACCTAGTATGTAACTGGTAAGAAGGAATTTTAAGTAGGCTCCTGCTATCTTGTTACAGGAGAGTGGTTGTGAGATGCTTCAGGCAGCAGTTAATAGGAGAGATATGGTTGAGCTAAGGTAACTGCAAAGAGAGAGCGAGGAGCGCCGTATCCAAACAAGCAGGTATCAAACTAGTTGCATATAGTCCAGAGGCTAAACGCCTTAGTTAGCAGTTTATAGGGTAGTAATTGTCTTACTCAATATGCAGTTAGTAGTCCGGTAGTAGGCTGTGGGAGCAGAGGACTAAACAACAGGTCCGTTGTGCTGTGAAGGGAGAAATGCTTGAATCTGCAGCTGCAGCGTCTGAGAAGGGTGTGTGCGTCCTGCCCAATCAGGAGGCTGGATTTGCTGACAGGCTCTGTGCTCACTGAGCGCACTGGAGGCAGACGGCCAAAAGCAGAGGGAGACGGTAAGCGGCTGAAAGCAAACAAGCCGAAAGTGGAAGCCCAGTAAGTCGGAAGCACAGCTTCTAGTCAGAGGTTTCCAATTGTAGTTGTCTTTGGTAATAGTTCTTGTAGCAGCTGTGAAGTCCGGTAATTAGAATGAGGCAGCTTGAGGAATCCCACAAGACAGGGAAAAGTCTTTAGATAACCCCTTTAGTGATGATAGGTGTTATGGGGTCACGGCACTTAACGAGTGCTAGGAATGTAATCCAGAAGATTAATAGTTTTAGCTTTGCCGGGCGTTAGGAGTCTCTGCATCAAGGTAGCTTGGTCAGTAACTCAAACGGATTAATTGGCAGGTGTAAGGGGGAGGAGTAGCCTTATATAAGGTTTGCTTAAAGCTACATACACACTGACAGGAACCTGACAGATCCCCCCATCAAAGGTGCTGCACCGCAGTACCAGCATCTGGTTTATCCGGATGATCCCTGTGGAATCGGGCGATCAGGCGAGTGGCGTTAACATTAGCAATAGGCTCCCAGGAATCCTCATCCGCAGAATAACCTTTCCATCTGATTAAGTACTGTAACTGACCACGATGTATTCTAGAGTTAAGTATGGAAGAGATCTCATAGATACTTTCATCGACGACCACCGGAGGGGTTGGTTGTCCAGATGTTTGTTGTCTGGTAGAGAGATAGGGTTTCAAAAGAGAGACATGGAACGTGGGATGTACGGGAATCTCCGGAGGGAGAGCCAATGTAACAGCATTTTCGTTTATTATTTTAGTTATCTCGTAAGGTCCAATGTACAATTGAGAGAACTTCTTTGAGTCTTCAGTTTTAGGTGTCTTGTTGAAAGCCATACCATATCCCCTATACGGTAAGGAGGGGGTTTACGTCTTTTTGAGTCGTAATACTGTTTATGTTTTTGTTGAGCCATCTTGATATTCTCCTTGAGGAATTCAACGATATCCGATAACGTTCTGGAGGTCTCGTCTACTTGTGGAGATGTGGTATTGAGATGTGGATAAAGATGGAATGTCGGATGGTATCCGTAGTTAGCATAAAACGGAGAGCATTTTATGGTAGAGTTTAAAGTATTATTGTACGCAAACTCTGCCATAGGTATGTTGTTTTCCCAATCATCCTGTTGGTGGGAGCAGTAACAACGTATATACTGTTCTATCCATTGATTAATTCTCTCCGTTTGTCCGTTTGTTTGTGGATGGAAAGCTGTGCTATAACGGTGGTCAATTTTTAAAATGGAGCATAGGTGTTTCCAACACCTGGAAGTGAATTGTGAGCCCCTGTCAGAAACTATAACAGAAGGCAAGCCATGGAGACGTACAACATGTTTTAGGAAGAGGGCTGCGGTTTCCGTAGCTGTGGGTAGCTTGTGATGAGGGATAAAGTGGGCCATCTTGGTGAGGAAATCCACCACTACCATGATGGTGTTTGAGTGGTTAGACACTGGTAGTTCCACAATGAAATACATGCCCACTGTGTGCCAAGGCCTCTCGGGTATCGGAAGTGGCTGGAGTTTACCGAAAGGTTTGGACCTTTCAGACTTGGAGACCGCACAAACCTGACAAGATTTGATATAAGTATCGACGGTTCAGTGTAGATTTGGCCACCAGAAGTTTCTTGTGATTAGTTTGCTAGTTTTGCGGATGCCTGAGTGGCCTGCGAGCGGAGAGTCATGGTGTTCTTGGAGTATCTCCTGCCTTAACGTAGGTGGTACATATATTTTGCCATGCACATAGTTGATACCTCTGGAATCAAGGTGCTGTAGGTCTTTGGAGAGAGTGGTGTCAGCTTGTTGATGAGAACGCAGTGTGGACGAAGCAAGTCTTGAAAAACCCAAGAATTGTTGGGGATCATTATTTTCAAATAGATTGTCAGCCCAAATCCTAGCTTCCCCAGACAGGAAAGATATTACTGTCATAACTTTTAGTCTCTCTGTTTGGTATGTCCTTGGGTGCATCTGGAAAAGGAGATAACAGGCGTTCCTGAATTGCCTGAAATTCTTCCTGTCACTAGAGAATCTTTCAGGTAGGCAGACCTGATGTTCAGGTGTATTGTCCCTTAAAGCTGCCCTCAAGTTGTCATTTTGTAATTGGAGCTCTCTGAATGCCTGTGATAATTGATCCACACGTTGTGTGAGATTATATACCATGTTGGGGAGGTCTGCTGGATCCATATTTGTAGGCCAATTAATATGTCAGGTTCTGTGTTAGACAAGTTCTGTGTGCAGTGAATCTCAACTGCAGACCTAGTATGTAACTGGTAAGAAGGAATTTTAAGTAGGCTCCTGCTATCTTGTTACAGGAGAGTGGTTGTGAGATGCTTCAGGCAGCAGTTAATAGGAGAGATATGGTTGAGTTAAGGTAACTGCAAAGAGAGAGCGAGGAGCGCCGTATCCAAACAAGCAGGTATCAAACTAGTTGCATATAGTCCAGAGGCTAAACGCCTTAGTTAGCAGTTTATAGGGTAGTAATCGTCTTACTCAATATGCAGTTAGTAGTCCGGTAGTAGGCTGTGGTAGCAGAGGACTAAACAACAGGTCCGTTGTGCTGTGAAGGGAGAAATGCTTGAAGCTGCAGCGGCAGCGTCTGAGAAGGGTGTGTGCGTCCTGCCCAATCAGGAGGCTGGATTTGCTGACAGGCTCTGTGCTCACTGAGCGCACTGGAGGCAGATGGCCAAAAGCAGAGGGAGACGGTAAGCGGCTGAAAGCAAACAAGCCGAAAGTGGAAGCCCAGTAAGTCGGAAGCACAGCTTCTAGTCAGAGGTTTCCAATTGTAGTTGTCTTTGGTAATAGTTCTTGTAGCAGCTGTGAAGTCCGGTAATTAGAATGAGGCAGCTTGAGGAATCCCACAAGACAGGGAAAAGTCTTTAGATAACCCCTTTAGTGATGATAGGTGTTATGGGGTCACGGCACTTAACGAGTGCTAGGAATGTAATCCAGAAGATTAATAGTTTTAGCTTTGCCGGGCGTTAGGAGTCTCTGCATCAAGGTAGCTTGGTCAGTAACTCAAACGGATTAATTGGCAGGTGTAAGGGGGAGGAGTAGCCTTATATAAGGTTTGTTTAAAGGTACATACACACTGACAGGAACCTGACACCACATTATTAGGCGCCTAAATGCTTTTGGCGCCAAGAATGACGCCACATCCGGCAACGCCAACATTTTTGGCGCAAAACGTCAAAAAAATGACGCAATCACAAACAACTTCCGGTGACAAGTACGACGCCGGAAATGACAAAGAAAATTTTTTTGCGCCAAAAAAATCCGCGCCAAGAATGACACAATAAAAAGAAGCATTTTCAGCCCCCGCTAGCCTAACAGCCCACAGGAAAAAGTCAAATTTAAGGTAAGAAAAATTTTTATTATTCAAATGCATTATCCCAAATAATGAAACTGACTGTCTGAAATAAGGAATATTGAACATCCTGAATCAAGGCAAATAAATGTTTAAACACATATATTTAGAACTTTAGTGCCCAACCATAGCTTAGAGTGTCACAGAAAATAAGACTTACTTACCCCAGGACACTCATCTACATGTAGTAGAAAGCCAAACCAGTACTGAAACGAGAATCAGTAGAGGTAATGGTATATATAAGAGTATATCGTCGATCTGAAAAGGGAGGTAAGAGATGAATCTCTACGACCGATAACAGAGAACCTATGAAATAGACCCCGTAGAAGGAGATCATTGAATTCAAATAGGCAATACTCTCTTCACATCCCTCTGACATTCACTGCACGCTGAGAGGAAAACCGGGCTCCAACCTGTTGCAGAGCGCATATCAACGTAGAATCTAGCACAAACTTACTTCACCACCTCCATAGGAGGCAAAGTTTGTAAAAACTGAATTGTGGGTGTGGTGAGGGGTGCATTTATAGGCATTTTAAGGTTTGGGAAACTTTGCCTCTCCTGGTAGGAATGTATATCCCATACGTCACTAGCTCATGGACTCTTGCTAATTACATGAAAGAAAGCTCTTTTTCCTCCTTTACACCTAGTTGAGCTGGGGGTAATATTTCTCAATGTATCGACAGCCTCCGACAGTGTATTAACGGTTAGCGCTTTCATTGGAAACCTGGTATAATTTATCGATTAACGGCTTCTATTACTTTCTATGGGAAGCGAAGATATTTTCGGCAGCTGAAGTCCGGCTGCTGATATTGAGGTATAACGCGCCATTGGAAACAGTCGATAAACGATATTGCTTTCGACAGCATATTTAACGGTTTGCGAGTGCATGCAAACTGAATAACGACTCAATGGAAGCGAGCCCTGAATGTTGGAGGGGTTGCATTGAAAGAGATACATTCACACATATCTGGTGGGAATGTTCAATAGCTCAAGTTTTCTGGTCAATGGTGAAAAAAGAAACTGAAAAAGTGCTATATATCCCTATCCCTTCAGATATATGTTTTTTCTTATTCAATAGATTGCCTAAAGTTAGATCTAAATTGAAAGTCAAATTGCTCCCTCTTATGATAAATTCAGCCAAGAGCCTAATCCCATTAAATTGGAAAAAACACACTCTACCTCCATTACAGAATGGAGGGACAGAGTATCACACTTTCTTAAGCTTGAGAAATACCATTTCTCCCAAACCAAACATTTAGAAGACTATCACAAAATCGGAGGAGTATGTTTGTTATGGTATTATACTTTTTAAGATGGCTGTATAACTGTTTGTTATGGCATTACACTTTTTAAGATGGCTATATAACTGTTTGTTATGGTATTACTCTTTTTAAGATGGCTGTATAACTGTTTGTTATGGTATTACACTTTTTAAGATGGCTGTATAACTGTTTGTTATGGTATTACACTTTTTAAGATGGCTGTATAACTGTTTGTTATGGCATTACACTTTTTAAGATGGCTGTATAGCTGTTTGTTATGGTATTACACTTTTTAAGATGGCTGTATAACTGTTTGTTATGGTATTACACTTTTAAGATGGCTGTATAACTGTTTGTTATGGCATTAAAATTTTTAAGATGGCTGTATAACTGTTTGTTATGGTATTACACTTTTTAAGATGGCTGTATAACTGTTTCTTATGGTATTACACTTTTTAAGATGGCTGTATAACTGTTTGTTATGGTGATACACTTTTTAAGATGACTGTATAACTGTTTGTTATGGCATTACACTTTTTAAGATGGCTGTATAACTGTTTGTTATGGTGATACACTTTTTAAGATGACTGTATAACTGTTTGTTATGGCATTACACTTTTTAAGATGGCTGTATAACTGTTTGTTATGGTATTACACTTTTGAAGATGGCTGTATAACTGTTTGTTATGGCATTAAACTTTTTAAGATAGCTGAATAACTGTTTGTTATGGTATTACACTTTTTAAGATTGCTGTATAACTGTTTGCTTAGGTATTACACTTTTTAAGATGGCAGTATAACTGTTTGTTATGGCATTACACTTTTTAAGATGACTGTATAACTGTTTGTTATGGCATTACACTTTTAAAGATGGCTGTATAACTGTTTGTTATGGCATTACACTTTTTAAGATGGCTGTATAACTGTTTGTTATGGTATTACACTTTTTAAGATGGCTGTATAACTGTTATGGTATTACACTTTTTTAAGATGGCTGTATAACTGTTTGTTATGGTATTACACATTTTAAGATTACTGTATAACTGTTTGTTATGGTATTACACATTTTAAGATTACTGTATAACTGTTTGTTATGGTATTACACATTTTAAGATGACTGTATGACTGTTTGTTATGGTATTACACTTTTTAAGATGACTGTACAACTGTTTGTTATGGTATTACAATTTTTAAGATGGCTGTATAACTGTTTGTTATGGTATTACACTTTTTAAGATGGCTGTATAACTGTTTGTTATGGTATTACACTTTTTAAGATGGCTGTATAACTGTTTGTTATGGTATTACACTTTTTAAGATGGCTGTATAACTGTTTGTTATGGCATTACACATTTTAAGATTACTGTATAACTGTTTGTTATGGTATTACACATTTTAAGATTACTGTATAACTGTTTGTTATGGTATTACACTTTTTAAGATGTCTGTATAACTGTTTGTTATGGAATAACACATTTTAAGATTACTGTATAACTGTTTGTTATGGTATTACACATTTTAAGATTACTGTATAACTGTTTGTTATGGCATTACACTTTTTAAGATGGCTGTATAACTGTTTGTTATGGTATTACACTTTTTAAGATGGCTGTATAACTGTTATGGTATTAAACTTTTTAAGATGGCTGTATAACTGTTTGTTATGGTATTACACATTTTAAGATTACTGTATAACTGTTTGTTACAGTATTACACTTTTTAAGATGGCTGTATAACTGTTATGGTATTACACTTTTTAAGATGGCTGTATAACTGTTTGTTATGGCATTACACTTTTTAAGATGGCTGTATAGCTTTTTGTTATGACATTACACTTTTTAAGATAGCTGTGTAACTGTTTGTTATGGTATTGCATTTTTTAAGATGGCTGTATAACTGTTTGTTATGTTATTATACTTTTTAAGATGGCTGTATAACTGTTTGCTATGGTATTACACTTTTTTAAGATGGCTGTATAACTGTTTGTTATGGTATTATACTTTTTAAGATGACTGTATAACTGTTTGTTATGGTTTTACACTTTTTAAGATGGCTATATAACTGTTTGTTATGGTATTACACTTTTTAAGATAGCTGTATAACTGTTTGTTATGGTACTATACTTTTTAAGATTACTGTATAACTGTTTGTTATGGTATTACACTTTTTAAGATGGCTGTTTAACTGTTTGTTATGGTATTACACTTTTTAAGATGGCTGTATAACTGTTTGTTATGGTATTACACTTTTTAAGATGGCTGTATAACTGTTTGTTATGGTATTACACTTTTTAAGATGGCTGTATAACTGTTTGTTATGGTATTACACTTTTTAAGATGGCTGTATAACTGTTTGTTATGTCATTACACTTTTTAAGATGGCTGTATAACTGTTTGTTATGGTATTACACTTTTTAAGATGGCTCTATAACTGTTTGTTATGGTATTACACTTTTTAAGATGGCTGAATAACTGTTTGTTATGGTATTACACTTTTTAAGATGACTGTATAACTGTTTGTTATGGTATTGCACTTTTTAAGATGACTGTATAACTGTTTGTTATGGTATTATACTTTTTAAGATGGCTGTATAACTGTTTGTTATGGTATTACACTTTTTAAGATGGCTGTATAACTGTTTGTTATGGTATTACACTTTTTAAGATGGCTGTATAACTGTTTGTTATGGTATTACACTTTTTAAGATGACTGTATAACTGTTTGTTATGGTATTAAACTTTTTAAGATGACTGTATAACTGTTTGCTATGGTATTACACTTTTTAAGATGGTTGTATAACTGTTTGTTATGGTATTACACTTTTTAAGATGGCTGTATAACTGTTTGTTATGGTATTTCACTTTTTAAGATGGCTGTATAACTGTTTGTTATGGTAATACACTTTTTAAGATGACTGTATAACTGTTTGTTATGGTATTACACATTTTAAGATGACTGTATAACTGTTTGTTATGATATTACACTTTTTAAGATGGCTGTGTAACTGTTATGGTATTACACTTTTTAAGATGGCTGTATAACTGTTTGTTACGGCATTACACATTTTAAGATGGCTGTATATCTCTTTGTTATGGTATTTCACTTTTTTAAATGACTGTATAACTGTTTGTTATGGTATTACAATTTTTAAGATGGCTGTATAACTGTTTGTTATGGTATTACACTTTTTAAGATGGCTGTATAACTGTTTGTTATGGTATTACACTTTTTAAGATGGCTGTATAACTGTTTGATAAGGTATTACACTTTTTAAGATGGCTGTATAACTGTTTGTTATGGCATTACACATTTTAAGATTACTGTATAACTGTTTGTTATGGTATTACACATTTTAAGATTACTGTATAACTGTTTGTTATGGTATTACACTTTTTAAGATGTCTGTATAACTGTTTGTTATGGAATAACACATTTTAAGATTACTGTATAACTGTTTGTTATGGTATTACACATTTTAAGATTACTGTATAACTGTTTGTTATGGCATTACACTTTTTAAGATGGCTGTATAACTGTTTGTTATGGTATTACACTTTTTAAGATGGCTGTATAACTGTTATGGTATTAAACTTTTTAAGATGGCTGTATAACTGTTTGTTATGGTATTACACATTTTAAGATTACTGTATAACTGTTTGTTATAGAATTACACTTTTTAAGATGGCTGTATAACTGTTATGGTATTACACTTTTTAAGATGGCTGTATAACTGTTTGTTATGGCATTACACTTTTTAAGATGGCTGTATAACTTTTTGTTATGACATTACACTTTTTAAGATAGCTGTGTAACTGTTTGTTATGGTATTGCATTTTTTAAGATGGCTGTATAACTGTTTGTTATGGTATTATACTTTTTAAGATGGCTGTATAACTGTTTGCTATGGTATTACACTTTTTTAAGATGGCTGTATAACTGTTTGTTATGGTATTATACTTTTAAGATGACTGTATAACTGTTTGTTATGGTTTTACACTTTTTAAGATGGCTATATAACTGTTTGTTATTGTATTACACTTTTTAAGATAGCTGTATAACTGTTTGTTATGGTACTATACTTTTTAAGATTACTGTATAACTGTTTGTTATAGTATTACACTTTTTAAGATGGCTGTTTAACTGTTTGTTATGGTATTACACTTTTTAAGATGGCTGTATAACTGTTTGTTATGGTATTACACTTTTTAAGATGGCTGTATAACTGTTTGTTATGGTATTACACTTTTTAAGATGGCTGTATAACTGTTTGTTATGGCATTACACTTTTTAAGATGGCTGTATAACTGTTTGTTATGGTATTACACTTTTTAAGATGGCTGTATAACTGTTTGTTATTGCATTACACTTTTTAAGATAGCTATGTAACTGTTTGTTATAGTATTACACTTTTTAAGATGGCTGTATAACTGTTTGTTATGGTATTACACTTTTTAAGATGGCTGTATAGCTGTTTGTTATGGTATTACACTTTTTAAGATGGATGTATATCTGTTTGTTATGGTATTACACTTTTTAAGATGGCCGTATAGCTGTTTGTTATGGTATTACACTTTTTAAGATGGCTGTATAACTGTTTGTTATGGCATTACACTTTTTAAGATGGCTGTATAACTGTTTGTTATGGTATTACCCTTTTTAAGATGGCTGTATAACTGTTTGTTATGGTATTACACTTTTTAAGATGGCTGTATAACTGTTTGTTATGGTATTACACTTTTTAAGATGACTGTATAACTGTTTGTTATGGTATTACACTTTTTAAGATGGCTGTATAACTGTTTGTTATGGTATTACACATTTTAAGATTACTGTATAACTGTTTGTTATAGAATTACACTTTTTAAGATGGCTGTATAACTGTTATGGTATTACACTTTTTAAGATGGCTGTATAACTGTTTGTTATGGCATTACACTTTTTAAGATGGCTGTATAACTTTTTGTTATGACATTACACTTTTTAAGATAGCTGTGTAACTGTTTGTTATGGTATTGCATTTTTTAAGATGGCTGTATAACTGTTTGTTATGGTATTATACTTTTTAAGATAGCTGTATAACTGTTTGCTATGGTATTACACTTTTTTAAGATGGCTGTATAACTGTTTGTTATGGTATTATACTTTTAAGATGACTGTATAACTGTTTGTTATGGTTTTACACTTTTTAAGATGGCTATATAACTGTTTGTTATTGTATTACACTTTTTAAGATAGCTGTATAACTGTTTGTTATGGTACTATACTTTTTAAGATTACTGTATAACTGTTTGTTATGGTATTACACTTTTTAAGATGGCTGTTTAACTGTTTGTTATGGTATTACACTTTTTAAGATGGTTGTATAACTGTTTGTTATGGTATTACACTTTTTAAGATGGCTGTATAACTGTTTGTTATGGTATTATACTTTTTAAGATGGCTGTATAACTGTTTGTTATGGTATTACACTTTTTAAGATGGCTGTATAACTGTTTGTTATGGCATTACACTTTTTAAGATGGCTGTGTAACTGTTTGTTATGGCATAACACTTTTTAAGATGGCTGTATAACTGTTTGTTATGGCATTACACTTTTTAAGATGGCTATATAACTGTTTGTTATGGTATTACACTTTTTAAGATGGCTGTATAACTGTTTGTTATGGTATTACACTTTTTAAGATGGCTGTATAACTGTTTGTTATGGTATTACACGTTTTAAGATGGCTGTATAACTGTTTGTTATGGCATTACACTTTTTAAGATGGCTGTATAACTGTTTGTTATGGCATTACACTTTTTAAGATGCCTGTATAACTGTTTGTTATGATATTACACTTTTTAAGATGGCTGTATAACTGTTATGGTATTACACTTTTTAAGATGGCTGTATAACTGTTTGTTATGGCATTACACATTTTAAGATGGCTGTATATCTGTCTGTTATGGTATTACACTTTTTAAGATGACTGTATAACTGTTTGTTATGGCATTACACTTTTTAAAATGACTGTATAACTGTTTGTTATGGTATTACACTTTTTAAGATGGCTGTATAACTGTTATGGTATTACACTTTTTAAGATGACTGTATAACTGTTTGTTATGGCATTACACTTTTTAAGATGGCTGTATAACTGTTTGTTATGGTATTGCACTTTTTAAGATGACTGTATAACTGTTTGTTATGGTATTAAACGTTTTAAGATGACTGTATAACTGTTTGCTATGGTATTACACTTTTTAAGATGGTTGTATAACTGATTGTTATGGTATTACACTTTTTAAGATGGCTGTATAACTGTTTGTTATGGTATTTCACTTTTTAAGATGGCTGTATAACTGTTTGTTATGGCATTACACTTTTTAAGATGGCTGTGTAACTGTTTGTTATGGCATAACACTTTTTAAGATGGCTGTATAACTGTTTGTTATGGCATTACACTTTTTAAGATGGCTATATAACTGTTTGTTATGGTATTACACTTTTTAAGATGGCTGTATAACTGTTTGTTATGGTATTACACTTTTTAAGATGGCTGTATAACTTTTTTAGATGGCTGTATAACTGTTTGTTATGGTATTACACGTTTTAAGATGGCTGTATAACTGTTTGTTATGGTATTACACTTTTTAAGATGGCTGTATAACTGTTTGTTATGGCATTAAACTTTTTAAGATGGCTGTGTAACTGTTTGTTATGGCATAACACTTTTTAAGATGGCTGTATAACTGTTTGTTATGGCATTACACTTTTTAAGATGGCTATATAACTGTTTGTTATGGTATTACACTTTTTAAGATGGCTGTATAACTGTTTGTTATGGTATTACCCTTTTTAAGATGGCTGTATAACTGTTTGTTATGGTATTACACGTTTTAAGATGGCTGTATAACTGTTTGTTATGGTATTACACTTTTTAAGATGGCTGTATAACTGTTTGTTATGGCATTACACTTTTTAAGATGCCTGTATAACTGTTTGTTATGATATTACACTTTTTAAGATGGCTGTATAACTGTTATGGTATTACACTTTTTAAGATGGCTGTATAACTGTTTGTTATGGCATTACACATTTTAAGATGGCTGTATATCTGTCTGTTATGGTATTACACTTTTTAAGATGACTGTATAACTGTTTGTTATGGCATTACACTTTTTAAAATGACTGTATAACTGTTTGTTATGGTATTACACTTTTTAAGATGGCTGTATAACTGTTATGGTATTACACTTTTTAAGATGACTGTATAACTGTTTGTTATGGCATTACACTTTTTAAGATGGCTGTATAACTGTTTGTTATGGTATTGCACTTTTTAAGATGACTGTATAACTGTTTGTTATGGTATTAAACGTTTTAAGATGACTGTATAACTGTTTGTTATGGTATTACACTTTTTAAGATGGTTGTATAACTGTTTGTTATGGTATTACACTTTTTAAGATGGCTGTATAACTGTTTGTTATGGTATTTCACTTTTTAAGATGGCTGTATAACTGTTTGTTATGGCATTACACTTTTTAAGATGGCTGTGTAACTGTTTGTTATGGCATAACACTTTTTAAGATGGCTGTATAACTGTTTGTTATGGCATTACACTTTTTAAGATGGCTATATAACTGTTTGTTATGGTATTACACTTTTTAAGATGGCTGTATAACTGTTTGTTATGGTATTACACTTTTTAAGATGGCTGTATCAATTTTTAAGATGGCTGTATAACTGTTTGTTATGGTATTACACGTTTTAAGATGGCTGTATAACTGTTTGTTATGGTATTACACTTTTTAAGATGGCTGTATAACTGTTTGCTATGGCATTACACTTTTTAAGATGCCTGTATAACTGTTTGTTATGATACTACACTTTTTAAGATGGCTGTATAACTGTTATGGTATTACACTTTTTAAGATGGCTGTATAACTGTTTGTTATGGCATTACACATTTTAAGATGGCTGTATATCTGTTTGTTATGGTATTACACTTTTTAAGATGACTGTATAACTGTTTGTTATGGCATTACACTTTTTAAAATGACTGTATAACTGTTTGTTATGGTATTACACTTTTTAAGATGGCTGTATAACTGTTATGGTATTACACTTTTTAAGATGACTATATAACTGTTTGTTATGGCATTACACTTTTTAAGATGGCTGTATAACTGTTTGTTATGGTATTGCACTTTTTAAGATGACTGTATAACTGTTTGTTATGGTATTAAACGTTTTAAGATGACTGTATAACTGTTTGTTATGGCATTACACTTTTTAAGATGGTTGTATAACTGTTTGTTATGGTATTACACTTTTTAAGATGGCTGTATAACTGTTTGTTATGGTATTTCACTTTTTAAGATGGCTGTATAACTTTTTTTTATGGTATTACACTTTTTAAGATGACTGTATAACTGTTTGTTATGGTATTACACATTTTAAGATGACTGTATAACTGTTTGTTATGATATTACACTTTTTAAGATGGCTGTGTAACTGTTATGGTATTACACTTTTTAAGATGGCTGTATAACTGTTTGTTACGGCATTACACATTTTAAGATGGCTGTATATCTGTTTGTTATGGTATTTCACTTTTTAAGATGACTGTATAACTGTTTGTTATAGTATTACATTTTTTAAGATGGCTGTATAACTGTTTGTTATGGTATTACACTTTTTAAGATGGCTGTATAACTGTTTGTTATGGCATTACACTTTTTAAGATGGCTGTATAACTGTTTGTTATGGTATTACACTTTTTAAGATGACTGTATAACTGTTTGTTATGGCATTACACATTTTAAGATTACTGTATAACTGTTTGTTATGGTATTACACATTTTAAGATTACTGTATAACTGTTTGTTATGGTATTACACTTTTTAAGATAGCTGTATAACTGTGTGTTATGGTATTACACTTTTTAAGATGGATGTATAACTGTTTGTTATGGTATTACACTTTTTAAGATGGCTGTATAACTGTTTGTTATGGTATTACACTTTTTAAGATGACTGTATAACTGTTTGTTATGGTATTACACTTTTTAAGATGGCTGTATAACTGTTTGTTATGGTATTACACGTTTTAAGATGGCTGTATAACTGTTTGTTATGGTATTACACTTTTTAAGATGGCTGTATAACTGTTTGTTATGGCATTACACTTTTTAAGATGCCTGTATAACTGTTTGTTATGATACTACACTTTTTAAGATGGCTGTATAACTGTTATGGTATTACACTTTTTAAGATGGCTGTATAACTGTTTGTTATGGCATTACACATTTTAAGATGGCTGTATATCTGTTTGTTATGGTATTACACTTTTTAAGATGACTGTATAACTGTTTGTTATGGCATTACACTTTTTAAAATGACTGTATAACTGTTTGTTATGGTATTACACTTTTTAAGATGGCTGTATAACTGTTATGGTATTACACTTTTTAACATGACTTTATAACTGTTAGTTATGGCATTACACTTTTTAAGATGGCTGTATAACTGTTTGTTATGGTATTACACTTTTTAAGATGGCTGTATAACTGTTTGTTATGGCATTACACTTTTTAAGATGGCTGTATAACTGTTTGTTATGGTATCACACTTTTTAAGATGGCTCTATAACTGTTTGTTATGGCATTACACTTATTAAGATGGCTGTATAACTGTTTGTTATGGCATTACACTTTTTAAAATGACTGTATAACTGTTTGTTATGGTATTACACTTTTTAAGATGGCTGTATAACTGTTATGGTATTACACTTTTTAAGATAGCTGTATAACTGTTTGTTATGGTATTACACTTTTTAAGATGGATGTATAACTGTTTGTTATGGTATTACACTTTTTAAGATGGCTGTATAACTGTTTGTTATGGTATTACACTTTTTAAGATGACTGTATAACTGTTTGTTATGGCATTACACTATTTAAAATGGCTGTATAACTGTTTGTTATGGTATTACACTTTTTAAGATGGCTGTATAACTGTTTGTTATGGCATTACACTTTTTAAGATGGCTGTATAACTGTTTGTTACGGCATTACACATTTTAAGATGGCTGTATATCTGTTTGTTATGGTATTTCACTTTTTAAGATGACTGTATAACATTTGTTATGGTATTACACTTTTTAAGACGGCTGTATAACTGTTTGTTATGGTATTACACTTTTTAAGATGGCTGTATAACTGTTTGTTATGGCATTACACTTTTTAAGATGACTGTAAAACTGTTTGTTATGGCATTACACTTTTTAAGATGGCTGAATAACTGTTTGTTATGGCATTACACTTTTTAAGATGGCTCTATAACTGTTTGTTATGGTATTATACTTTTTAAGATGGCTGTATAACTGTTTGTTATGGTATTACACTTTTTAAGATGGCTGTATAACTGTTTGTTATGGTATTATACTTTTTAAGATGGCTGTATAACTGTTTGTTATGGCATTACACTTTTAAAGATGGCTGTGTAACTGTTTGTTATGGCATAACACTTTTTAAGATGGCTGTATAACTGTTTGTTATGGCATTACACTTTTTAAGATGGCTATATAACTGTTTGTTATGGTATTACACTTTTTAAGATGGCTGTATAACTGTTTGTTATGGTATTACACTTTTTAAGATGGCTGTATAACTGTTTGTTATGGTATTACACTTTTTAAGATGGCTGTATAACTGTTTGTTATGGTATTACACGTTTTAAGATGGCTGTATAACTGTTTGTTATGGTATTACACTTTTTAAGATGGCTGTATAACTGTTTGTTATGGCATTACACTTTTTAAGATGCCTGTATAACTGTTTGTTATGATATTACACTTTTTAAGATGGCTGTATAACTGTTATGGTATTACACGTTTTAAGATGGCTGTATAACTGTTTGTTATGGCATTACACATTTTAAGATGGCTGTATATCTGTTTGTTATGGTATTACACTTTTTAAGATGACTGTATAACTGTTTGTTATGGCATTACACTTTTTAAAATGACTGTATAACTGTTTGTTATGGTATTACACTTTTTAAGATGGCTGTATAACTGTTATGGTATTACACTTTTTAAGATGACTGTATAACTGTTTGTTATGGCATTACACTTTTTAAGATGCTGTATAACTGTTTGTTATGGTATTGCACTTTTTAAGATGACTGTATAACTGTTTGTTATGGTATTAAATGTTTTAAGATGACTGTATAACTGTTTGTTATGGTATTACACTTTTTAAGATGGTTGTATAACTGTTTGTTATGGTATTACACTTTTTAAGATGGCTGTATAACTTTTTTTATGGTATTACACTTTTTAAGATGACTGTATAACTGTTTGTTATGGTATTACACATTTTAAGATGACTGTATAACTGTTTGTTATGATATTACACTTTTTAAGATGGCTGTGTAACTGTTATGGAATTACACTTTTTAAGATGGCTGTATAACTGTTTGTTACGGCATTACACATTTTAAGATGGCTGTATATCTGTTTGTTATGGTATTTCACTTTTTAAGATGACTGTATAACTGTTTGTTATGGCATTACACATTTTAAGATGGCTGTATATCTGTTTGTTATGGTATTACACTTTTTAAGATGACTGTATAACTGTTTGTTATGGCATTACACTTTTTAAGATGACTGTATAACTGTTTGTTATGGCATTACACTTTTTAAGATGCTGTATAACTGTTTGTTATGGCATTACACTTTTTAAGATGCTGTATAACTGTTTGTTATGGTATTGCACTTTTTAAGATGACTGTATAACTGTTTGTTATGGTATTAAATGTTTTAAGATGACTGTATAACTGTTTGTTATGGTATTACACTTTTTAAGATGGTTGTATAACTGTTTGTTATGGTATTACACTTTTTAAGATGGCTGTATAACATTTTTTATGGTATTACACTTTTTAAGATGACTGTATAACTGTTTGTTATGGTATTACACATTTTAAGATGACTGTATAACTGTTTGTTATGATATTACACTTTTTAAGATGGCTGTGTAACTGTTATGGAATTACACTTTTTAAGATGGCTGTATAACTGTTTGTTACGGCATTACACATTTTAAGATGGCTGTATATCTGTTTGTTATGGTATTTCACTTTTTAAGATGACTGTATAACTGTTTGTTATGGTATTACATTTTTTAAGATGGCTGTATAACTGTTTGTTATGGTATTACACTTTTTAAGATGGCTGTATAACTGTTTGTTATGGTATTACACTTTTTAAGATGGCTGTATAACTGTTTGTTATGGTGTTACACTTTTTAAGATGGCTGTATAACTGTTTGTTATGGCATTTCACATTTTAAGATTACTGTATAACTGTTTGTTATGGTATTACACATTTTAAGATTTCTGTATAACTGTTTGTTATGGTATTACACTTTTTAAGATAGCTGTATAACTGTGTGTTATGGTATTACACTTTTTAAGATGGATGTATAAATGTTTGTTATGGTATTACACTTTTTAAGATGGCTGTATAACTGTTTGTTATGGTATTACACTTTTTAAGATGACTGTATAACTGTTTGTTATGGCATTACACTATTTAAGATGGCTGTATAATGGTTTGTTATGGTATTACACTTTTTAAGATGGCTGTATAACTGTTTGTTATTGCATTACACTTTTTAAGATAGCTGTGTAACTGTTTGTTATAGTATTACACTTTTTAAGATGGCTGTATAACTGTTTGTTATGGTATTACACTTTTTAAGATTGCTGTATAGCTGTTTGTTATGGTATTACACTTTTTAAGATGGCTGTATAACTGTTTGTTATGGCATTACACTTTTTAAGATGGCTCTATAACTGTTTGTTATGGTATTATACTTTTTAAGATGGCTGTATAACTGTTTGTTATGGTATTACACTTTTTAAGATGGCTGTATAACTGTTTGTTATGGCATTACACTTTTTAAGATGGCTGTGTAACTGTTTGTTATGGCATAACACTTTTTAAGATGGCTGTATAACTGTTTGTTATGGCATTACACTTTTTAAGATGGCTATATAACTGTTTGTTATGGTATTACACTTTTTAAGATGGCTGTATAACTGTTTGTTATGGTATTACACTTTTTAAGATGGCTGTATAACTGTTTGTTATGGTATTACACGTTTTAAGATGGCTGTATAACTGTTTGTTATGGTATTACACTTTTTAAGATGGCTGTATAACTGTTTGTTATGGCATTACACTTTTTAAGATGCCTGTATAACTGTTTGTTATGATATTACACTTTTTAAGATGGCTGTATAACTGTTATGGTATTACACTTTTTAAGATGGCTGTATAACTGTTTGTTATGGCATTACACATTTTAAGATGGCTGTATATCTGTCTGTTATGGTATTACACTTTTTAAGATGACTGTATAACTGTTTGTTATGGCATTACACTTTTTAAAATGACTGTATAACTGTTTGTTATGGTATTACACTTTTTAAGATGGCTGTATAACTGTTATGGTATTACACTTTTTAAGATGACTGTATAACTGTTTGTTATGGCATTACACTTTTTAAGATGGCTGTATAACTGTTTGTTATGGTATTGCACTTTTTAAGATGACTGTATAACTGTTTGTTATGGTATTAAACGTTTTAAGATGACTGTATAACTGTTTGTTATGGTATTACACTTTTTAAGATGGTAGTATAACTGTTTGTTATGGTATTACACTTTTTAAGATGGCTGTATAACTGTTTGTTATGGTATTTCCCTTTTTAAGATGGCTGTATAACTTTTTTTATGGTATTACACTTTTTAAGATGACTGTATAACTGTTTGTTATGGTATTACACATTTTAAGATGACTGTATAACTGTTTGTTATGATATTACACTTTTTAAGATGGCTGTGTAACTGTTATGGTATTACACTTTTTAAGATGGCTGTATAACTGTTTGTTACGGCATTACACATTTTAAGATGGCTGTATATCTGTTTGTTATGGTATTTCACTTTTTAAGATGACTGTATAACTGTTTGTTACGGTATTACACTTTTTAAGATGGCTGTATAACTGTTTGTTATGGCATTACACTTTTTAAGATGGCTGTATAACTGTTTGTTATGGTATTACACTTTTTAAGATGGCTGTATAGCTGTTTGTCATGGTATTACACTTTTTAAGATGGCTGTATAACTGTTTGTTATGGTATTACACTTTTTAAGATGGCTGTATAACAGTTTGTTATGGTATTACACTTTTTAAGATGGCTGTATAACTGTTTGTTATGGCATTACACTTTTTAAGATGGCTGTATAACTGTTTGTTATGGTATTACACTTTTTAAGATGGCTGTATAACTGTTTGTTATGGTATTACACTTTTTAAGATGGCTGTATAACTGTTTGTTATGGTATTACACTTTTTAAGATGGCTGTATAACTGTTTGTTATGGTATTACACTTTTTAAGATGGCTGTATAACTGTTTGTTATGGTATTACACTTTTTAAGATGGCTGTATAACTGTTTGTTATGGTATTACACTTTTTAAGATGGCTGTATAACTGTTTGTTATGGAATTACACTTTTTAAGATGACTGTATAACTGTTTGTTATGGTATTATGGCATTGCACTTTTTAAGATGGCTGTATAACTGTTTGTTATGGTATTGCACTTTTTAAGATGGCTGTATAACTGTTTGTTATGGTATTACACTTTTTAAGATGGCTGTATAACTGTTTGTTATGGTATTACACTTTTTAAGATGGCTGTATAACTGTTTGTTATGGCATTACACTTTTTAAGATGGCTGTATAACTGTTTGTTATTGCATTACACTTTTTAAGATAGCTGTGTAACTGTTTGTTATGGTATTACACTTTTTAAGATGGCTGTATAACTGTTTGTTATGGTATTACACTTTTTAAAATGGCTGTATAGCTGTTTGTTATGGTATTACACTTTTTAAGATGGATGTATATCTGTTTGTTATGGTATTACACTTTTTAAGATGGCTGTATAGCTGTTTGTTATGGTATTACACTTTTTAAGATGGCTGTATAACTGTTTGTTATGGCATTACACTTTTTAAGATGGCTGTATAACTGTTTGTTATGGTATTACACTTTTTAAGATGGCTGTATAACTGTTTGTTATGGCATTACACTTTTTAAGATGGCTGTATAACTGTTTGTTATGGCATTACACTTTTTAGGATGGCTGAATAACTGTTTGTTATGGTATTGCACTTTTTAAGATGACTGTATAACTATTTGTCATTGCATTACACTTTTTTAGATGGCTGTATAACTGTTTTTTATGGCATTACACTTTTTAAGATGGCTGTATAACTGTTTGTTATGGTATTACACTTTTTAAGATGGCTGTATATCTGTTTGTTATGGTATTACACTTTTTAAGATGGCTGTATAACTGTTTGTTATGGTATTACAGTTTTTAAGATGGCTGTATAATTGTTTGTTATGGTATTACACTTTTTAAGATGGCTGTATAACTGTTTGTTATGGTATTACACTTTTTAAGATGGCTGTATAACTGTTTGTTATGGCATTACACTTTTTAAGATGACTGTATAACTGTTTTTTATGGTATTACACTTTTTAAGATGGCTGTATAACTGTTTGTTATGGCATTACTCTTTTTAAGATGGCTCTATAACTGTTTGTTATGGTATTATACTTTTTAAGATGGCTGTATAACTGTTTGTTATGGTATTACACTTTTTAAGATGGCTGTATAACTGTTTGTTATGGTATTATACTTTTTAAGATGGCTGTATAACTGTTTTTTATGGCATTACACTTTTTAAGATGGCTGTATAACTGTTTGTTATGGCATTACACTTTTTAAGATGGCTGAATAACTGTTTGTTATGGCATAACACTTTTTAAGATAGCTGTGTAATTGTTTGTTATAGTATTACACTTTTTAAGATGGCTGTATAACTGTTTGTTATGGTATTACACTATTTAAGATGGCTGTATAGCTGTTTGTTATGGTATTACACTTTTTAAGATGGATGTATATCTGTTTGTTATGGTATTACACTTTTTAAGATGGCTGGATAGCTGTTTGTTATGGTATTACACTTTTTAAGATGGCTGTATAACTGTTTGTTATGGCATTACACTTTTTACGATGGCGGTATAACTGTTTGTTATGGTATTGCACTTTTTAAGATGACTGTATAACTGTTTGTTATGGCATTGCACTTTTTAAGATGGCTGTATAACTGTTTGTTATGGTATTGCACTTTTTAAGATGGCTGTATAACTGTTTGTTATGGTATTACACTTTTTAAGATGGCTGTATAGCTGTTTGTTATGGTATTACACTTTTTAATATGGCTGAATAACTGTTATGGCATTACAATTTTTAAGATGGCTGTATAACTGTTTGTTATGGTATTACACTTTTTAAGATGACTGTATAACTGTTTGTTATGGCATTACACTTTTTAAGATGGCTGTATAACTGTTTGTTATGGCATTACACTTTTTAAGATGGCTCTATAACTGTTTGTTATGGTATTATACTTTTTAAGATGGCTGTATAACTGTTTGTTATGGTATTACACTTTTTAAGATGGCTGTATAACTGTTTGTTATGGTATTACACTTTTTAAGATGGCTGTATAACTGTTTGTTATGGTATTATACTTTTTAAGATGGCTGTATAACTGTTTGTTATGGCATTACACTTTTTAAGATGGCTGTATAACTGTTTGTTATGGCATTACACTTTTTAAGATGGCTGTATAACTGTTTGTTATGGCATTACACTTTTTAAGATGGCTATATAACTGTTTGTTATGGTATTACACTTTTTAAGATGGCTGTATAACTGTTTGTTATGGTATTACACTTTTTAAGATGGCTGTATAACTGTTTGTTATGGTATTACACTTTTTAAGATGGCTGTATAACTGTTTGTTATGGTATTACACTTTTTAAGATGGCTGTATAACTGTTTGTTATGGTATTACACTTTTTAAGATGGCTGTATAACTGTTTGTTATGGCATTACACTTTTTAAGATGGCTGTATAACTGTTTGTATTGCATTACACTTTTTAAGATAGCTGTGTAACTGTTTGTTATGGTATTACACTTTTTAAGATGGCTGTATAACTGTTTGTTATGGTATTACACTTTTTAAAATGGCTGTATAGCTGTTTGTTATGGTATTACACTTTTTAAGATGGATGTATATCTGTTTGTTATGGTATTTCACTTTTTAAGATGGCTGTATAGCTGTTTGTTATGGTATTACACTTTTTAAGATGGCTGTATAACTGTTTGTTATGGCATTACACTTTTTAAGATGGCTGTATAACTGTTTGTTATGGTATTACACTTTTTAAGATGGCTGTTTAACTGTTTGTTATGGCATTACACTTTTTAAGATGGCTGTATAACTGTTTGTTATGGCATTACACTTTTTAGGATGGCTGTATAACTGTTTGTTATGGTATTGCACCTTTTAAGATGACTGTATAACTATTTGTTATTGCATTACACTTTTTTAGATGGCTGTATAACTGTTTGTTATGGCATTACACTTTTTAAGATGGCTGTATAGCTGTTTGTTATGGTATTACACTTTTTAAGATGGCTGTATAACTGTTATGGCATTACAATTTTTAAGATGTCTGTATAACTCTTTGTTATGTTATTACACTTTTTAAGATGGCTGTATAACTGTTTGTTATGGTATTACACTTTTTAAGATGGCTGTATAACTGTTTGTTATGGTATTATACTTTTTAAGATGGCTGTATAACTGTTTTTTATGGCATTACACTTTTTAAGATGGCTGTATAACTGTTTGTTATGGCATTACACTTTTTAAGATAGCTGTGTAATTGTTTGTTATAGTATTACACTTTTTAAGATGGCTGTATAACTGTTTGTTATGGTATTACACTTTTTAAGATGGCTGTATAACTGTTTGTTATGGCATTACACTTTTTAGGATGGCTGTAGAACTGTTTGTTATGGTATTGCACTTTTTAAGATGACTGTATAACTATTTGTTATTGCATTACACTTTTTTAGATGGCTGTATAACTGTTTGTTATGGCATTACACTTTTTAAGATGGCTGTATAGCTGTTTGTTATGGTATTACACTTTTTAAGATGGCTTTATAACTGTTATGGCATTACAATTTTTAAGATGTCTGTATAAATCTTTGTTATGTTATTACACTTTTTAAGATGGCTGTATAACTGTTTGTTATGGTATTACACTTTTTAAGATGGCTGTATAACTGTTTGTTATGGCATTACACTTTTTAAGATGGCTGTATAACTGTTTTTTATGGTATTACACTTTTTAAGATAGCTGTATAACTGTTTGTTATGGCATTACACTTTTTAAGATGGCTCTATAACTGTTTGTTATGGTATTATACTTTCTAAGATGGCTGTATAACTGTTTGTTATGGTATTACACTTTTTAAGATGGCTGTATAACTGTTTGTTATGGTATTATACTTTTTAAGATGGCTGTATAACTGTTTTTTATGGCATTACACTTTTTAAAATGGCTGTGTAATTGTTTGTTATGGCATTACACTTTTTAAGATGGCTGAATAACTGTTTGTTATGGCATTACACTTTTTAAGATAGCTGTGTAATTGTTTGTTATAGTATTACACTTTTTAAGATGGCTGTATAACTGTTTGTTATGGTATTACACTATTTAAGATGGCTGTATAGCTGTTTGTTATGGTATTACACTTTTTAAGATGGATGTATATCTGTTTGTTATGGTATTACACTTTTTAAGATGGCTGGATAGCTGTTTGTTATGGTATTACACTTTTTAAGATGGCTGTATAACTTTTTGTTATGGCATTACACTTTTTAAGATGGCGGCATAACTGTTTGTTATGCTATTGCACTTTTTAAGATGACTGTATAACTATTTGTTATGGCATTGCACTTTTTAAGATGGCTGTATAACTGTTTGTTATGGTATTACACTTTTTAAGATGGCTGTATAGCTGTTTGTTATGGTATTACACTTTTTAATATGGCTGAATAACTGTTATGGCATTACAATTTTTAAGATGGCTGTATAACTGTTTGTTATGTTGTTACACTTTTTAAGATGACTGTATAACTGTTTGTTATGGCATTACACTTTTTAAGATGGCTGTATAACTGTTTGTTATGGCATTACACTTTTTACGATGGCTCTATAAATGTTTGTTATGGTATTATACTTTTTAAGATGGCTGTATAACTGTTTGTTATGGTATTACACTTTTTAAGATGGCTGTATAACTGTTTGTTATGGTATTACACTTTTTAAGATGGCTGTATAACTGTTTGTTATGGTATTATACTTTTTAAGATGGCTGTATAACTGTTTGTTATGGCATTACACTTTTTAAGATGGCTGTATAACTGTTTGTTATGGCATTACACTTTTTAAGATGGCTGTATAACTGTTTGTTATGGCATTACACTTTTTAAGATGGCTATATAACTGTTTGTTATGGTATTACACTTTTTAAAATGGCTGTATAACTGTTTGTTATGGTATTACACTTTTTAAGATGGCTGTATAACTGTTTGTTATGGTATTACACTTTTTAAGATGGCTGTATAACTGTTTGTTATGGTATTACACTTTTTAAGATGGCTGTATAACTGTTTGTTATGGCAGTACACTTTTTAAGATGGCTGTGTAACTGTTTGTTATGGTATTACACTTTTTAAGATGGCTGTATAACTGTTTGTTATGGTATTACACTTTTTAAGATGGCTGTATAACTGTTTGTTATGGCAGTACACTTTTTAAGATGGCTGTATAACTGTTTGTTATTGCATTACACTTTTTAAGATAGCTGTGTAACTGTTTGTTATGGTATTACACTTTTTAAGATGGCTGTATAACTGTTTGTTATGGTATTACACTTTTTAAAATGGCTGTATAGCTGTTTGTTATGATATTACACTTTTTAAGATGGATGTATATCTGTTTGTTATGGTATTACACTTTTTAAGATGGCTGTATAGCTGTTTGTTATGGTATTACACTTTTTAAGATGGCTGTATAACTGTTTGTTATGGCATTACACTTTTTAAGATGGCTGTATAACTGTTTGTTATGGTATTTCACTTTTTAAGATGGCTGTATAACTGTTTGTTATGGCATTACACTTTTTAAGATGGCTGTATAACTGTTTGTTATGGCATTACACTTTTTAGGATGGCTGTATAACTGTTTGTTATGGTATTGCACTTTTTAAGATGACTGTATAACTATTTGTTATTGCATTACACTTTTTTAGATGGCTGTATAACTGTTTGTTATGGCATTACACTTTTTAAGATGGCTGTATAACTCTTTGTTATGGTATTACACTTTTTAAGATGGCTGTATATCTGTTTGTTATGGTATTACACTTTTTAAGATGGCTGTATAACTGTTTGTTATGGTATTACACTTTTTAAGATGGCTGTATAATTGTTTGTTATGGTATTACACTTTTTAAGATGGCTGCATAGCTGTTTGTTATGGTATTACACTTTTTAAGATGGCTGTATAACTGTTATGGCATTACAATTTTTAAGATGTCTGTATAACTCTTTGTTATGTTATTACACTTTTTAAGATGGCTGTATAACTGTTTGTTATGGTATTACACTTTTTAAGATGGCTGTATAACTGTTTGTTATGGCATTACACTTTTTAAGATGACTGTATAACTGTTTTTTATGGTATTACACTTTTTAAGATGGCTGTATAACTGTTTGTTATGGCATTACACTTTTTAAGATGGCTCTATAACTGTTTGTTATGGTATTATACTTTTTAAGATGGCTGTATAACTGTTTGTTATGGTATTACACTTTTTAAGATGGCTGTATAACTGTTTGTTATGGTATTACACTTTTTAAGATGACTGTATAACTATTTGTTATTGCATTACACTTTTTTAGATGGCTGTATAACTGTTTGTTATGGCATTACACTTTTTAAGATGGCTGTATAACTGTTTGTTATGGTATTACACTTTTTAAGATGGCTGTATATCTGTTTGTTATGGTATTACACTTTTTAAGATGGCTGTATAACTGTTTGTTATGGTATTACACTTTTTAAGATGGCTGTATAACTGTTTGTTATGGTATTACACTTTTTAAGATGGCTGCATAGCTGTTTGTTATGGTATTACACTTTTTAAGATGGCTGTATAACTGTTATGGCATTACAATTTTTAAGATGTCTGTATAACTGTTTGTTATGGTATTACACTTTTTAAGATGGCTGTATAACTGTTTGTTATGGTATTACACTTTTTAAGATGGCTGTATAACTGTTTGTTATGGCATTACACTTTTTAAGATGACTGTATAACTGTTTTTTATGGTATTACACTTTTTAAGATGGCTGTATAACTGTTTGTTATGGCATTACACTTTTTAAGATGACTGTATAACTATTTGTTATTGCATTACACTTTTTTAGATGGCTGTATAACTGTTTGTTATGGCATTACACTTTTTAAGATGGCTGTATAACTCTTTGTTATGGTATTACACTTTTTAAGATGGCTGTATATCTGTTTGTTATGGTATTACACTTTTTAAGATGGCTGTATAACTGTTTGTTATGGTATTACACTTTTTAAGATGGCTGTATAATTGTTTGTTATGGTATTACACTTTTTAAGATGGCTGCATAGCTGTTTGTTATGGTATTACACTTTTTAAGATGGCTGTATAACTGTTATGGCATTACAATTTTTAAGATGTCTGTATAACTCTTTGTTATGTTATTACACTTTTTAAGATGGCTGTATAACTGTTTGTTATGGTATTACACTTTTTAAGATGGCTGTATAACTGTTTGTTATGGCATTACACTTTTTAAGATGACTGTATAACTGTTTTTTATGGTATTACACTTTTTAAGATGGCTGTATAACTGTTTGTTATGGCATTACACTTTTTAAGATGGCTCTATAACTGTTTGTTATGGTATTATACTTTTTAAGATGGCTGTATAACTGTTTGTTATGGTATTACACTTTTTAAGATGGCTGTATAACTGTTTGTTATGGTATTGCACTTTTTAAGATGACTGTATAACTATTTGTTATTGCATTACACTTTTTTAGATGGCTGTATAACTGTTTGTTATGGCATTACACTTTTTAAGATGGCTGTATAACTCTTTGTTATGGTATTACACTTTTTAAGATGGCTGTATATCTGTTTGTTATGGTATTACACTTTTTAAGATGGCTGTATAACTGTTTGTTATGGCATTACACTTTTTAAGATGGCTCTATAACTGTTTGTTATGGTATTATACTTTTTAAGATGGCTGTATAACTGTTTGTTATGGTATTACACTTTTTAAGATGGCTGTATAACTGTTTGTTATGGTATTGCACTTTTTAAGATGACTGTATAACTTTTTGTTATTGCATTACACTTTTTTAGATGGCTGTATAACTGTTTGTTATGGCATTACACTTTTTAAGATGGCTGTATAACTGTTTGTTATGGTATTACACTTTTTAAGATGGCTGTATATCTGTTTGTTATGGTATTACACTTTTTAAGATGGCTGTATAACTGTTTGTTATGGTATTACACTTTTTAAGATGGCTGTATAATTGTTTGTTATGGTATTACACTTTTTAAGATGGCTGCATAGCTGTTTGTTATGGTATTACACTTTTTAAGATGGCTGTATAACTGTTATGGCATTACAATTTTTAAGATGTCTGTATAACTCTTTGTTATGTTATTACACTTTTTAAGATGGCTGTATAACTGTTTGTTATGGTATTACACTTTTTAAGATGGCTGTATAACTGTTTGTTATGGCATTACACTTTTTAAGATGACTGTATAACTGTTTTTTATGGTATTACACTTTTTAAGATGGCTGTATAACTGTTTGTTATGGCATTACACTTTTTAAGATGACTGTATAACTATTTGTTATTGCATTACACTTTTTTAGATGGCTGTATAACTGTTTGTTATGGCATTACACTTTTTAAGATGGCTGTATAACTCTTTGTTATGGTATTACACTTTTTAAGATGGCTGTATAACTGTTTGTTATGGTATTACACTTTTTAAGATGGCTGTATAACTGTTTGTTATGGTATTACACTTTTTAAGATGGCTGTATAATTGTTTGTTATGGTATTACACTTTTTAAGATGGCTGCATAGCTGTTTGTTATGGTATTACACTTTTTAAGATGGCTGTATAACTGTTATGGCATTACAATTTTTAAGATGTCTGTATAACTCTTTGTTATGTTATTACACTTTTTAAGATGGCTGTATAACTGTTTGTTATGGTATTACACTTTTTAAGATGGCTGTATAACTGTTTGTTATGGCATTACACTTTTTAAGATGACTGTATAACTGTTTTTTATGGTATTACACTTTTTAAGATGGCTGTATAACTGTTTGTTATGGCATTACACTTTTTAAGATGGCTCTATAACTGTTTGTTATGGTATTATACTTTTTAAGATGGCTGTATAACTGTTTGTTATGGTATTACACTTTTTAAGATGGCTGTATAACTGTTTGTTATGGTATTGCACTTTTTAAGATGACTGTATAACTATTTGTTATTGCATTACACTTTTTTAGATGGCTGTATAACTGTTTGTTATGGCATTACACTTTTTAAGATGGCTGTATAACTCTTTGTTATGGTATTACACTTTTTAAGATGGCTGTATATCTGTTTGTTATGGTATTACACTTTTTAAGATGGCTGTATAACTGTTTGTTATGGTATTACACTTTTTAAGATGGCTGTATAATTGTTTGTTATGGTATTACACTTTTTAAGATGGCTGTATAGCTGTTTGTTATGGTATTACACTTTTTAAGATGGCTGTATAACTGTTATGGCATTACAATTTTTAAGATGTCTGTATAACTCTTTGTTATGTTATTACACTTTTTAAGATGGCTGTATAACTGTTTGTTATGGTATTACACTTTTTAAGATGGCTGTATAACTGTTTGTTATGGCATTACACTTTTTAAGATGACTGTATAACTGTTTTTTATGGTATTACACTTTTTAAGATGGCTGTATAACTGTTTGTTATGGCATTACACTTTTTAAGATGGCTCTATAACTGTTTGTTATGGTATTATACTTTTTAAGATGGCTGTATAACTGTTTGTTATGGTATTACACTTTTTAAGATGGCTGTATAACTGTTTGTTATGGTATTATACTTTTTAAGATGGCTGTATAACTGTTTTTTATGGCATTACACTTTTTAAGATGGCTGTATAACTGTTTGTTATGGCATTACACTTTTTAAGATAGCTGTGTAATTGTTTGTTATAGTATTACACTTTTTAAGATGGCTGTATAACTGTTTGTTATGGTATTACACTATTTAAGATGGCTGTATAACTGTTTGTTATGGCATTACACTTTTTAAGATGGCTGTATAACTGTTTGTTATGGCATTACACTTTTTAGGATGGCTGTATAACTGTTTGTTATGGTATTGCACTTTTTAAGATGACTGTATAACTATTTGTTATTGCATTACACTTTTTTAGATGGCTGTATAACTGTTTGTTATGGCATTACACTTTTTAAGATGGCTGTATAGCTGTTTGTTATGGTATTACACTTTTTAAGATGGCTGTATAACTGTTATGGCATTACAATTTTTAAGATGTCTGTATAAATCTTTGTTATGTTATTACACTTTTTAAGATGGCTGTATAACTGTTTGTTATGGTATTACACTTTTTAAGATGGCTGTATAACTGTTTGTTATGGCATTACACTTTTTAAGATGGCTGTATAACTGTTTTTTATGGTATTACACTTTTTAAGATGGCTGTATAACTGTTTGTTATGGCATTACACTTTTTAAGATGGCTCTATAACTGTTTGTTATGGTATTATACTTTTTAAGATGGCTGTATAACTGTTTGTTATGGTATTACACTTTTTAAGATGGCTGTATAACTGTTTGTTATGGTATTATACTTTTTAAGATGGCTGTATAACTGTTTTTTATGGCATTACACTTTTTAAGATGGCTGTGTAATTGTTTGTTATGGCATTACACTTTTTAAGATGGCTGAATAACTGTTTGTTATGGCATTACACTTTTTAAGATAGCTGTGTAATTGTTTGTTATAGTATTACACTTTTTAAGATGGCTGTATAACTGTTTGTTATGGTATTACACTATTTAAGATGGCTGTATAGCTGTTTGTTATGGTATTACACTTTTTAAGATGGATGTATATATGTTTGTTATGGTATTACACTTTTTAAGATGGCTGTATAACTGTTTGTTATGGTATTACACTTTTTAAGATGGCTGTATAATTGTTTGTTATGGTATTACACTTTTTAAGATGGCTGCATAGCTGTTTGTTATGGTATTACACTTTTTAAGATGGCTGTATAACTGTTATGGCATTACAATTTTTAAGATGTCTGTATAACTCTTTGTTATGTTATTACACTTTTTAAGATGGCTGTATAACTGTTTGTTATGGTATTACACTTTTTAAGATGGCTGTATAACTGTTTGTTATGGCATTACACTTTTTAAGATGACTGTATAACTGTTTTTTATGGTATTACACTTTTTAAGATGGCTGTATAACTGTTTGTTATGGTATTACACTTTTTAAGATGGCTGTATAACTATTTGTTATTGCATTACACTTTTTTAGATGGCTGTATAACTGTTTGTTATGGCATTACACTTTTTAAGATGGCTGTATAACTGTTTGTTATGGTATTACACTTTTTAAGATGGCTGTATATCTGTTTGTTATGGTATTACACTTTTTAAGATGGCTGTATAACTGTTTGTTATGGTATTACACTTTTTAAGATGGCTGTATAATTGTTTGTTATGGTATTACACTTTTTAAGATGGCTGCATAGCTGTTTGTTATGGTATTACACTTTTTAAGATGGCTGTATAACTGTTATGGCATTACAATTTTTAAGATGTCTGTATAACTCTTTGTTATGTTATTACACTTTTTAAGATGGCTGTATAACTGTTTGTTATGGTATTACACTTTTTAAGATGGCTGTATAACTGTTTGTTATGGCATTACACTTTTTAAGATGACTGTATAACTGTTTTTTATGGTATTACACTTTTTAAGATGGCTGTATAACTGTTTGTTATGGCATTACACTTTTTAAGATGGCTCTATAACTGTTTGTTATGGTATTATACTTTTTAAGATGGCTGTATAACTGTTTGTTATGGTATTACACTTTTTAAGATGGCTGTATAACTGTTTGTTATGGTATTGCACTTTTTAAGATGACTGTATAACTATTTGTTATTGCATTACACTTTTTTAGATGGCTGTATAACTGTTTGTTATGGCATTACACTTTTTAAGATGGCTGTATAACTGTTTGTTATGGTATTACACTTTTTAAGATGGCTGTATATCTGTTTGTTATGGTATTACACTTTTTAAGATGGCTGTATAACTGTTTGTTATGGCATTACACTTTTTAAGATGGCTCTATAACTGTTTGTTATGGTATTATACTTTTTAAGATGGCTGTATAACTGTTTGTTATGGTATTACACTTTTTAAGATGGCTGTATAACTGTTTGTTATGGTATTGCACTTTTTAAGATGACTGTATAACTATTTGTTATTGCATTACACTTTTTTAGATGGCTGTATAACTGTTTGTTATGGTATTACACTTTTTAAGATGGCTGTATAACTCTTTGTTATGGTATTACACTTTTTAAGATGGCTGTATATCTGTTTGTTATGGTATTACACTTTTTAAGATGGCTGTATAACTGTTTGTTATGGTATTACACTTTTTAAGATGGCTGTATAATTGTTTGTTATGGTATTACACTTTTTAAGATGGCTGCATAGCTGTTTGTTATGGTATTACACTTTTTAAGATGGCTGTATAACTGTTATGGCATTACAATTTTTAAGATGTCTGTATATCTTTTTGTTATGTTATTACACTTTTTAAGATGGCTGTATAACTGTTTGTTATGGTATTACACTTTTTAAGATGGCTGTATAACTGTTTGTTATGGCATTACACTTTTTAAGATGACTGTATAACTGTTTTTTATGGTATTACACTTTTTAAGATGGCTGTATAACTGTTTGTTATGGCATTACACTTTTTAAGATGACTGTATAACTATTTGTTATTGCATTACACTTTTTTAGATGGCTGTATAACTGTTTGTTATGGCATTACACTTTTTAAGATGGCTGTATAACTCTTTGTTATGGTATTACACTTTTTAAGATGGCTGTATATCTGTTTGTTATGGTATTACACTTTTTAAGATGGCTGTATAACTGTTTGTTATGGTATTACACTTTTTAAGATGGCTGTATAATTGTTTGTTATGGTATTACACTTTTTAAGATGGCTGCATAGCTGTTTGTTATGGTATTACACTTTTTAAGATGGCTGTATAACTGTTATGGCATTACAATTTTTAAGATGTCTGTATAACTCTTTGTTATGTTATTACACTTTTTAAGATGGCTGTATAACTGTTTGTTATGGTATTACACTTTTTAAGATGGCTGTATAACTGTTTGTTATGGCATTACACTTTTTAAGATGACTGTATAACTGTTTTTTATGGTATTACACTTTTTAAGATGGCTGTATAACTGTTTGTTATGGCATTACACTTTTTAAGATGGCTCTATAACTGTTTGTTATGGTATTATACTTTTTAAGATGGCTGTATAACTGTTTGTTATGGTATTGCACTTTTTAAGATGACTGTATAACTATTTGTTATTGCATTACACTTTTTTAGATGGCTGTATAACTGTTTGTTATGGTATTACACTATTTAAGATGGCTGTATAACTGTTTGTTATGGCATTACACTTTTTAAGATGGCTGTATAACTGTTTGTTATGGCATTACACTTTTTAGGATGGCTGTATAACTGTTTGTTATGGTATTGCACTTTTTAAGATGACTGTATAACTATTTGTTATTGCATTACACTTTTTTAGATGGCTGTATAACTGTTTGTTATGGCATTACACTTTTTAAGATGGCTGTATAGCTGTTTGTTATGGTATTACACTTTTTAAGATGGCTGTATAACTGTTATGGCATTACAATTTTTAAGATGTCTGTATAAATCTTTGTTATGTTATTACACTTTTTAAGATGGCTGTATAACTGTTTGTTATGGTATTACACTTTTTAAGATGGCTGTATAACTGTTTGTTATGGCATTACACTTTTTAAGATGGCTGTATAACTGTTTTTTATGGTATTACACTTTTTAAGATGGCTGTATAACTGTTTGTTATGGCATTACACTTTTTAAGATGGCTCTATAACTGTTTGTTATGGTATTATACTTTTTAAGATGGCTGTATAACTGTTTGTTATGGTATTACACTTTTTAAGATGGCTGTATAACTGTTTGTTATGGTATTATACTTTTTAAGATGGCTGTATAACTGTTTTTTATGGCATTACACTTTTTAAGATGGCTGTGTAATTGTTTGTTATGGCATTACACTTTTTAAGATGGCTGAATAACTGTTTGTTATGGCATTACACTTTTTAAGATAGCTGTGTAATTGTTTGTTATAGTATTACACTTTTTAAGATGGCTGTATAACTGTTTGTTATGGTATTACACTATTTAAGATGGCTGTATAGCTGTTTGTTATGGTATTACACTTTTTAAGATGGATGTATATATGTTTGTTATGGTATTACACTTTTTAAGATGGCTGTATAACTGTTTGTTATGGTATTACACTTTTTAAGATGGCTGTATAATTGTTTGTTATGGTATTACACTTTTTAAGATGGCTGCATAGCTGTTTGTTATGGTATTACACTTTTTAAGATGGCTGTATAACTGTTATGGCATTACAATTTTTAAGATGTCTGTATAACTCTTTGTTATGTTATTACACTTTTTAAGATGGCTGTATAACTGTTTGTTATGGTATTACACTTTTTAAGATGGCTGTATAACTGTTTGTTATGGCATTACACTTTTTAAGATGACTGTATAACTGTTTTTTATGGTATTACACTTTTTAAGATGGCTGTATAACTGTTTGTTATGGCATTACACTTTTTAAGATGACTGTATAACTATTTGTTATTGCATTACACTTTTTTAGATGGCTGTATAACTGTTTGTTATGGTATTACACTTTTTAAGATGGCTGCATAGCTGTTTGTTATGGTATTACACTTTTTAAGATGGCTGTATATCTGTTTGTTATGGTATTACACTTTTTAAGATGGCTGTATAACTGTTTGTTATGGTATTACACTTTTTAAGATGGCTGTATAATTGTTTGTTATGGTATTACACTTTTTAAGATGGCTGCATAGCTGTTTGTTATGGTATTACACTTTTTAAGATGGCTGTATAACTGTTATGGCATTACAATTTTTAAGATGTCTGTATAACTCTTTGTTATGTTATTACACTTTTTAAGATGGCTGTATAACTGTTTGTTATGGTATTACACTTTTTAAGATGGCTGTATAACTGTTTGTTATGGCATTACACTTTTTAAGATGGCTGTATAACTGTTTGTTATGGTATTACACTTTTTAAGATGGCTGTATAACTGTTTGTTATGGCATTACACTTTTTAAGATGGCTCTATAACTGTTTGTTATGGTATTATACTTTTTAAGATGGCTGTATAACTGTTTGTTATGGTATTACACTTTTTAAGATGGCTGTATAACTGTTTGTTATGGTATTACACTTTTTAAGATGACTGTATAACTATTTGTTATTGCATTACACTTTTTTAGATGGCTGTATAACTGTTTGTTATGGCATTACACTTTTTAAGATGGCTGTATAACTGTTTGTTATGGTATTACACTTTTTAAGATGGCTGTATAACTGTTTGTTATGGTATTACACTTTTTAAGATGGCTGTATAACTGTTTGTTATGGCATTACACTTTTTAAGATGGCTCTATAACTGTTTGTTATGGTATTATACTTTTTAAGATGGCTGTATAACTGTTTGTTATGGTATTACACTTTTTAAGATGGCTGTATAACTGTTTGTTATGGTATTGCACTTTTTAAGATGACTGTATAACTATTTGTTATTGCATTACACTTTTTTAGATGGCTGTATAACTGTTTGTTATGGCATTACACTTTTTAAGATGGCTGTATAACTCTTTGTTATGGTATTACACTTTTTAAGATGGCTGTATAACTGTTTGTTATGGTATTACACTTTTTAAGATGGCTGTATAACTGTTTGTTATGGTATTACACTTTTTAAGATGGCTGTATAATTGTTTGTTATGGTATTACACTTTTTAAGATGGCTGCATAGCTGTTTGTTATGGTATTACACTTTTTAAGATGGCTGTATAACTGTTATGGCATTACAATTTTTAAGATGTCTGTATAACTCTTTGTTATGTTATTACACTTTTTAAGATGGCTGTATAACTGTTTGTTATGGTATTACACTTTTTAAGATGGCTGTATAACTGTTTGTTATGGCATTACACTTTTTAAGATGACTGTATAACTGTTTGTTATGGTATTACACTTTTTAAGATGGCTGTATAACTGTTTGTTATGGCATTACACTTTTTAAGATGACTGTATAACTATTTGTTATTGCATTACACTTTTTTAGATGGCTGTATAACTGTTTGTTATGGCATTACACTTTTTAAGATGGCTGTATAACTCTTTGTTATGGTATTACACTTTTTAAGATGGCTGTATATCTGTTTGTTATGGTATTACACTTTTTAAGATGGCTGTATAACTGTTTGTTATGGTATTACACTTTTTAAGATGGCTGTATAATTGTTTGTTATGGTATTACACTTTTTAAGATGGCTGCATAGCTGTTTGTTATGGTATTACACTTTTTAAGATGGCTGTATAACTGTTATGGCATTACAATTTTTAAGATGTCTGTATAACTCTTTGTTATGTTATTACACTTTTTAAGATGGCTGTATAACTGTTTGTTATGGTATTACACTTTTTAAGATGGCTGTATAACTGTTTGTTATGGCATTACACTTTTTAAGATGACTGTATAACTGTTTTTTATGGTATTACACTTTTTAAGATGGCTGTATAACTGTTTGTTATGGCATTACACTTTTTAATATGGCTCTATAACTGTTTGTTATGGTATTATACTTTTTAAGATGGCTGTATAACTGTTTGTTATGGTATTACACTTTTTAAGATGGCTGTATAACTGTTTGTTATGGTATTGCACTTTTTAAGATGACTGTATAACTATTTGTTATTGCATTACACTTTTTTAGATGGCTGTATAACTGTTTGTTATGGCATTACACTTTTTAAGATGGCTGTATAACTCTTTGTTATGGTATTACACTTTTTAAGATGGCTGTATATCTGTTTGTTATGGTATTACACTTTTTAAGATGGCTGTATAACTGTTTGTTATGGTATTACACTTTTTAAGATGGCTGTATAATTGTTTGTTATGGTATTACACTTTTTAAGATGGCTGCATAGCTGTTTGTTATGGTATTACACTTTTTAAGATGGCTGTATAACTGTTATGGCATTACAATTTTTAAGATGTCTGTATAACTCTTTGTTATGTTATTACACTTTTTAAGATGGCTGTATAACTGTTTGTTATGGTATTACACTTTTTAAGATGGCTGTATAACTGTTTGTTATGGCATTACACTTTTTAAGATGGCTGTATAACTGTTTTTTATGGTATTACACTTTTTAAGATGGCTGTATAACTGTTTGTTATGGCATTACACTTTTTAAGATGGCTCTATAACTGTTTGTTATGGTATTATACTTTTTAAGATGGCTGTATAACTGTTTGTTATGGTATTACACTTTTTAAGATGGCTGTATAACTGTTTGTTATGGTATTATACTTTTTAAGATGGCTGTATAACTGTTTTTTATGGCATTACACTTTTTAAGATGGCTGTATAACTGTTTGTTATGGCATTACACTTTTTAAGATAGCTGTGTAATTGTTTGTTATAGTATTACACTTTTTAAGATGGCTGTATAACTGTTTGTTATGGTATTACACTATTTAAGATGGCTGTATAACTGTTTGTTATGGCATTACACTTTTTAAGATGGCTGTATAACTGTTTGTTATGGCATTACACTTTTTAGGATGGCTGTATAACTGTTTGTTATGGTATTGCACTTTTTAAGATGACTGTATAACTATTTGTTATTGCATTACACTTTTTTAGATGGCTGTATAACTGTTTGTTATGGCATTACACTTTTTAAGATGGCTGTATAGCTGTTTGTTATGGTATTACACTTTTTAAGATGGCTGTATAACTGTTATGGCATTACAATTTTTAAGATGTCTGTATAAATCTTTGTTATGTTATTACACTTTTTAAGATGGCTGTATAACTGTTTGTTATGGTATTACACTTTTTAAGATGGCTGTATAACTGTTTGTTATGGCATTACACTTTTTAAGATGGCTCTATAACTGTTTGTTATGGTATTATACTTTTTAAGATGGCTGTATAACTGTTTGTTATGGTATTACACTTTTTAAGATGGCTGTATAACTGTTTGTTATGGTATTATACTTTTTAAGATGGCTGTATAACTGTTTTTTATGGCATTACACTTTTTAAGATGGCTGTGTAATTGTTTGTTATGGCATTACACTTTTTAAGATGGCTGAATAACTGTTTGTTATGGCATTACACTTTTTAAGATAGCTGTGTAATTGTTTGTTATAGTATTACACTTTTTAAGATGGCTGTATAACTGTTTGTTATGGTATTACACTATTTAAGATGGCTGTATAGCTGTTTGTTATGGTATTACACTTTTTAAGATGGATGTATATATGTTTGTTATGGTATTACACTTTTTAAGATGGCTGGATAGCTGTTTGTTATGGTATTACACTTTTTAAGATGGCTGTATAACTGTTTGTTATGGCATTACACTTTTTAAGATGGCGGCATAACTGTTTGTTATGGTATTGCACTTTTTAAGATGACTGTATAACTATTTGTTATGGCATTGCACTTTTTAAGATGGCTGTATAACTGTTTGTTATGGTATTGCACTTTTTAAGATGGCTGTATAACTGTTTGTTATGGTATTACACTTTTTAAGATGGCTGTATAGCTGTTTGTTATGGTATTACACTTTTTAATATGGCTGAATAACTGTTATGGCATTACAATTTTTAAGATGGCTGTATAACTGTTTGTTCTGGTATTACACTTTTTAAGATGACTGTATAACTGTTTGTTATGGCATTACACTTTTTAATATGGCTGTATAACTGTTTGTTATGGCATTACACTTTTTACGATGGCTCTATAACTGTTTGTTATGGTATTATACTTTTTAAGATGGCTGTATAACTGTTTGTTATGGTATTACACTTTTTAAGATGGCTGTATAACTGTTTGTTATGGTATTACACTTTTTAAGATGGCTGTATAACTGTTTGTTATGGCATTACACTTTTTAAGATGGCTGTATAACTGTTTGTTATGGCATTACACTTTTTAAGATGGCTGTATAACTGTTTGTTATGGCATTACACTTTTTAAGATGGCTATATAACTGTTTGTTATGGTATTACACTTTTTAAGATGGCTGTATAACTGTTTGTTATGGTATTACACTTTTTAAGATGGCTGTATAACTGTTTGTTATGGTATTACACTTTTTAAGATGGCTGTATAACTGTTTGTTATGGTATTACACTTTTTAAGATGGCTGTATAACTGTTTGTTATGGCATTACACTTTTTAAGATGGCTGTATAACTGTTTGTTATTGCATTACACTTTTTAAGATAGCTGTGTAACTGTTTGTTATGGTATTACACTTTTTAAGATGGCTGTATAACTGTTTGTTATGGTATTACACTTTTTAAAATGGCTGGATAGCTGTTTGTTATGGTATTACACTTTTTAAGATGGATGTATATCTGTTTGTTATGGTATTACACTTTTTAAGATGGCTGTATAGCTGTTTGTTATGGTATTACACTTTTTAAGATGGCTGTATAACTGTTTGTTATGGCATTACACTTTTTAGGATGGCTGTATAACTGTTTGTTATGGTATTGCACTTTTTAAGATGACTGTATAACTATTTGTTATTGCATTACACTTTTTAAGATGGCTGTATAACTGTTTGTTATGGCATTACACTTTTTAAGATGGCTGTATAACTGTTTGTTATGGTATTACACTTTTTAAGATGGCTGTATATCTGTTTGTTATGGTATTACACTTTTTAAGATGGCTGTATAACTGTTTGTTATGGTATTACACTTTTTAAGATGGCTGTATAATTGTTTGTTATGGTATTACACTTTTTAAGATTGCTGCATAGCTGTTTGTTATGGTATTACACTTTTTAAGATGGCTGTATAACTGTTATGGCATTACAATTTTTAAGATGTCTGTATAACTCTTTGTTATGTTATTACACTTTTTAAGATGGCTGTATAACTGTTTGTTATGGTATTACACTTTTTAAGATGGCTGTATAACTGTTTGTTATGGCATTACACTTTTTAAGATGACTGTATAACTATTTTTTATGGTATTACACTTTTTAAGATGGCTGTATAACTGTTTGTTATGGCATTACACTTTTTAAGATGGCTCTATAACTGTTTGTTATGGTATTATACTTTTTAAGATGGCTGTATAACTGTTTGTTATGGTATTACACTTTTTAAGATGGCTGTATAACTGTTTGTTATGGTATTATACTTTTTAAGATGGCTGTATAACTGTTTTTTATGGCATTACACTTTTTAAGATGGCTGTATAACTGTTTGTTATGGCATTACACTTTTTAAGATGGCTGAATAACTGTTTGTTATGGCATTACACTTTTTAAGATGGCTATATAACTGTTTGTTATGGTATTACACTTTTTAAGATGGCTGTATAACTGTTTGTTATGTTATTACACTTTTTAAGATGGCTGTATAACTGTTTGTTATGGTATTACACTTTTTAAGATGGCTGTATAACTGTTTGTTATGGTATTACACTTTTTAAGATGGCTGTATAACTGTTTGTTATTGCATTACACTTTTTAAGATAGCTGTGTAACTGTTTGTTATAGTATTACACTTTTTTTTTTTTTATTGAGGTTTTATAATACATACAAAACAAAAGAAAACAAACATCGCCTCATATTGCCAATAGTAAACATGTCAACATGTATAGAACAAAAACACTTGTAAAACAGCGTACAAATATAGGAGAGCGAGGCTAATCAACCTCTATTTTATAATTTTTCAATCTTAATTTGTCAGACTAATTAGAAGGCCACTCATGGACCCTTTTAGGTGTAATAAATGAATCGGTATATTAGTCTGGAGAATAGCCGCTTTTGGGCTTTATGATAGCTGGGGGGTGTGAGGTGTACTCCTAAATATTTGAGCGAGTGGGTGGCCCATCTTATTTCAAAGTTAATATCTATGATTTTTTTAGTTTGATGTGGGAGTCCTAGGGGTAGTGCTTCACATTTATCTAAATTGATTTTATACCCTGATATTTGGGAAAAATGGTCCAATAATTTGTATAAATTGGGTAAGGATGTAAGGGGTTTTCTTAGTGTCAAGAGGATATCATCCGCGTAAAGTGTCAGTTTATATTCCCGGTCTTTGATCTTTATCCCTTTGATATCTGGGTCTAGTCTAATTTTAGCCGCTAGGGGTTCTATGCAAATTGCGAAGAGCATGGGTGACAATGGGCATCCCTGCCTTGTACCATTTAGTATGGGAATGCTCTTAGATTTGTATCCTGAAATAGAAACTTGGGCTGAGGGGTTAGAATAGATTGCATGTAAGGTTTTAATGAAGGTCCCATCAAATCCCATTTGTTGTAGCACTGCAAACATGTATCCCCAGTCTATTCTGTCGAATGCCTTCTCCGCATCCAGCGAGAGGAGCAGAGAAGGCACCCGACCGTCACCTACGTAGTCTATAATGTTCAGCAGTCGTCGTACATTGTCTGGCGCTTCCCTGTCTTTTACAAAACCCACTTGGTCTGGATGTATCAGTTTTGGAAGAATGTGTTTTAATCTATTGGCCAGAATCTTTGTCAGTATTTTTAGGTCCTGATTGATAAGCGATATTGGTCTAAAGTTTGCACAAAATTTATGGTTTTTACCGGGTTTAGGGATCACTACTATTTTAGCTTGTAACATGTCAGATGGGATGGTGTGCCCCTCCATGATAAAATTACAAAGGTCTGTAATGTGGGGGATAAGAGTTTCTTTGAAAGCTTTATAGTATTCCCCTGCAAACCCATCAGGTCCCGCCGCCTTCCCTGTTTTGAGTTCCTTTATGACTTTTCCGACTTCTTCCCTCGTGATTGGAGCATTTAATGTATTGTTATCGTCTTTAGTGAGTAGGTATAAGTCTGCTCCTTTCAGAAACTGCTCTGTTTGGCTTTTTAAGGAATCTGAATGTGATACTTTTTTACCGTCATATAGATTTCCGTAGAAATCTGCAAATGCGTCCGCTATATGCTGTGGCTGGGATACTGAGGTGCCATTTGTTAGTGTAATAGAGGGAATGATAGATGCTTTACATCTCTCTTTAAGTTTGTTTGCTAAGTATTTGTCGGGTTTATTTGCATGGATATAATAGTGTGTGTTCAGTCTCTGAATTGCTCTGATTGATTGGTTATTCAGCATACCCGCTACATTTTCCCTTTTGGCTGTGATAGTCGAGAGGATTGCCTTGTTTTGTGTTCTTTTGTGTAGTGTTTCTAAATCTGCAATTTCTTTATGTAGTTGTTCAAGCTTAGCTTTGTGTTGTTTGTTGCTTTTGGATTTATCTTGGATAAGTAAACCTCTCATGTACATTTTGTGTGCTGCCCAGGGGGAGATAGGGTTAGTCGTTGATTTTTTGTTTAAATCCCAGTATTCGGATAATAATTTGACATATTTGTCTTTTTGTTTAGGGTTTTTTAAGAATGATGGGTCATATGTCCATGTCCTGTGTCTATGTGTGTCTACAAATCCCTCCATGTGTAAGGAGAGTATTGAGTGGTCTGACCACACACAAATTTGAATCGACGATGACTGTAAAAGTGGTTGTAAGATCTGACTGATATAGATATAATCTATTCTCGTGTATTGTTTGTGGGCTGCTGAATAGAAAGTGGTGTCTTGGGTCTTGCCGTATAGTGTGTACCACGAGTCATATAACGCATGTGGGGCTAGATTCTCTAGAATAGTGTTCACTAATCTATTGTGTCTAGATTGTTTAGCAGTGAGTTTAGTTTTGTTTCCTATAAATTTGGTCATGGTTATGTTGAAGTCCCCTGCTAGAATGATTTTGTGTTGGGACCACCCAGTAAGTAGGTGAGATATATGGATGAAGAAGGAATGTTGATTATCATTGGGAGCGTATATATTGCATAGGATGACCCCAGTTTCCCCAAATTGGCCTTTGATTATAAGATATCGACCCTCTTTATCTGCTATCGTAGATTCATGTTTGAAAGCCAGATTATTATGGATCAAGATTGAGACTCCCCTTTTCTTAGAAGTGGTGGTTGCATGATAGTGTTGTGTGAAGTCTCTTGCCCAGTATTTGGGGATTATGTCCCTAGTAAAATGAGTCTCTTGGAGAAATAGAACATTGGCTCCCATTCGTTGGTATTGGGCCATCGCTGTACGTCTTTTAATGTTAGTGTTTAGCCCCCTCACATTATGAGAAATAAGATGTATTTTTGGAATCATGGGAATGCTGTTATGTAGTGTGTGGCATTTGTCAACCTAGATACATAAGATGTTGATACATACAACTCCAGAAAGTCGCGTGGTTCCATCAGAAGGACCTTACTATGGTAGTCTGACCTGGGAGGTAGAGTAGACTCGGCAACCTTAAAAAACATAAAAAGTGAAGATAAAATAAAACTGTTAAAGAATATACAAAAATAACAACATAAACAATAATAGATTTTCAATCTATTCATTAGTTAACACTAGTATCACCTCAGAATAGGTGATTAGAGCTGAGTAAAGGCGAAGTTAATGTTATCATCTAAATTGTCAACAACATTAAAACAGAATGTAATTTAAACAAACAAACATGGAATCTAGACTGGAGATAACTGTCTGAAAAGCATCTCCGCTTAACCAGAGGAGATATACTTCGGGCCCTGTGTCTTTGCAAAAGATATATCTTCATATTGGACCCTTAGGATTTCCTTCCAGGAAGGGAATAAGATTAAGATTATCAACCCCCATTTGGCGGTTGAAGGGATGAACTCTGGTCCTCCTTAAATCAGTGTCAGTAGGTCAAAGTGTACCCTTTTTAGGAGTTTTCCTGTATCAGTTCTTGACTCTTTTTCGGTTTATTTTCGTCCATCCTGGACGTCCAGAAGTGCTTGGTGGGGGGTGAGGCTGTTCCTCAGTTGGTATATTTGGGGTTTCCATACCCAGGAGCTTACATGTGGGGGGGATGTCTTCAATTTCGTGGACTGTGATGGTATTGTTGTCCTTGAGAATGTGCAGAGCGAAAGGAAATCCCCATCTATATTTGATTTGATTTTTACGTAGTATAGAGGTCAGGGGGCGTAAGGTGCTTCTTCTCTGTAGTGTACGGAGGCTTAGGTCTTGGAAGAATTGAATAACACTTCCTTTATATTTGTAAGTTGGTTTGTCTCTAGATGCTTTGAGGATTTTTTCTTTTTCCTGGAAAAATGACAATTTTATGATGACGTCTCTAGGGGGAGCATCTTCCTTAGGTCTTGCTCGTAGTGCCCTATGGGCTCTTTCAATTGCAAATACTGATTCTTCAGATTCCCCTGTGATATTTCTGAACAAGTGTTGTAGATATGTGTTGAGTTCAGGGGTAGTTATTGTTTCGGGGACCCCTTTCAGTCTAATGTTATTGCGACGTGATCTATTTTCTAGGTCATCGACCTTGTCTTGTAGCTCATTAATTGTTTGTTGTTGTGTCTGAAGGGTCTGAGATGAGGCTTCTATTTCGGTTGTCATTGTGTCTCTGTGTTCCTCCAGAGCTTCCATTCTGCCTCCTAAATCTGTTATATCAGCTCGAATCTCATTTAAGCTAGATGTGACAGCCGTATGCATGGTGTCAATCTTCCCCCAAAGTTTCTCGAAATTTGCAGCTATGTCTAGCTTTGAAACTAAATCTTTAAAGTCTGCTTTTGTAAGCGATGTAGTGTCTTTAAGGGAAGATGATTCTATTTCTGTATCTGACTCTCTTTCTGAGTCCATGTTGTCTGATTCAGTTATCTTGTTAAGTCTTGAAGACTTGAAAAAGGTGCTCATATTTGACGTTTTATTTGTTTTGTCCCCCTTGACCAGTTTTTTGTGTGACATATTAATTGTCTGTTACCAGATCTGAGGTAGAGAATTGCAAAAGAGTGAATTATGGGTGAACTTTTCCTTGGTGATAATCTCTCTTTGATATATGTGGAGCCGGTCATGTAGTAAGAGAAAGAAAAAAAAATGCTTTTAGTGATGCAATGAAAGTTAGATTAGTGGTCAGCTTCATGCCCTGATAATGCAATCCTTTTTTAAAGTTCTTTGTTTTCCTCTTCTCTCCCCCACTGTGTCTGTATAGTTTGTCAGGTCTGTGTTCCTGTCATTTGCTCACCCCTTATTTGTAGGTGTACTTTAGAGTGCATTTCTTTCTCTTTGTTTCCTTGTTTAAAGTCTGCTTTGGTTTGATTTACTTTCTTACAATAGATAGCTTGCTTTATTGTTCCCAATTTAATATGAGCTGCCCCATGTAAGTTTGTTATGCGCCTTTATGAGTTATCCGTTTATACTCCTTATAGATGAAATGGACGTCACAGAAAACAAAAAGATTGCTTTTTTTTTCTACATATCTCAGATTATTTTATGTCCATGAGGGTCGGAGTAGAGCTATCAACCCCTAGTCCTCTCTCCATAATCTAGTCCCCTGCCTCTATCGGTGAAGCCTTGGGCCGTTTACTTGTTCCCCGGTTTGTTTGTGTCTGTCATTTTTTTTTAAATGGACACTAACAATACTATTACACCAATTGAGTGGTGGCACTGTGAAAGTGGGCACAGTATACGCTGTGAGACTGACAACAACAAAAAAAACAGATGTTTTAAAAATCACAAATTGTTAATTTTTTGAAATATTACTAGTACTGTGGCAACAAATATGATTGTTTGGCACTATTTGGCAAATGAGCCTGTCTGGCACACACGCTGGGAGAAAGGAAACTGCAATTCAATGGCACTAGGAGACTGAAGAATCACAGTCAAAACAGTTATGATTAACAAAAATTCCAATCCTGTTACAATAAATATGATTGGTGGCACTAATTGGCTAGTTGGGACTGGCACACAGGCAGGCAGGCAGGCAGGCAGGCAGGCAGGAGGAAAATGCAATTCAAGGGCACTAGTAGACTGCAGATTGACAGTCAAAACAGTGTTGATTGACAAATTTTGCAATACTGTTAAAAGAAATATGATTGCTAGCACTAATTGGATAGTTGGGCCTGGCACACAGGCTGGCAGGCAGTAGAAAAGTGCAATTCAATGGCACAAGCAAAATGAGGATTAAGATCAACAATCAAGATTTTTTTTATTTTAATTAGTAACTATACTGTGACAACAATTAGGATTGGTGTAAATAGTTGGCAAGACGGCCTGGCACAAAAGGATGGCAGGCAGGAGGGAGATGCAATTCAAGGACACTAGGAGACTGATTACTGACAGTCAAAACAGTGATGATTGACAATTTTTGCAATACTGTTAAAAGAAATATGATTGCTGACAACAATTGGCTAGGTGGGCCTGGCTCACAGCAGGCTGCAAGGCAGGAGGAAAGTTCTATTCAATGGCACCAGCAAACTGACGATTCAAATCACAGCAACTATTACCAAAAATTTGAATTTTTAATTATTAGAATACTGTCACAACAAATATGATTGGTGTAAATATTTTTTAAGTAGGCCTGGCACACAGGCTTGGAAGGCTGTAGAAAAGTGCTATTCTAGGGCATGAGCAAACTGAGGATTAAGATCATCAACAATAAAGATTTTTTTAATTTTAATTAGTAACTATACTGTGACAAAATATTTGGATTGGTGTAAATAGTTGACAAGACGGCCTGGCACAAAAGGATGGCAGGCAGGAGGGAGATGCAATTCAAGGACACTAGGAGACTGATTACTGACAGTCTAAACAGTGATGATTGACAATTTTTGCAATACTGTTAACAGAAATATGATTGCTGACAACAATTGGCTAGGTGGGCCTTGCTCACAGCAGGCTGCAAGGCAGGAGGAAAGTGCTATTCAATGGCACCAGCAAACTGACGATTCAAATCACAGCAACTATTACCAAAAATTTTAATATTTAATTATTAGAATACTGTCACAACAAATATGATTGGTGTAAATATTTTTTAAGTAGGCCTGGCACACAGGCTTGGAAGGCTGTAGAAAAGTGCAATTCAAAGGCACGAGCAAACTGAGGGTTAAGATCATCAACAATAAAGATTTTTTTAATTGTAATTAGTAACTATACTGTGACAAAATATTTGGATTGGTGTAAATAGTTGGCAAGACGGCCTGGCACAAAAGGATGGCAGGCAGGAGGGAGATGCAATTCAAGGACACTAGGAGACTGATTACTGACAGTCTAAACAGTGATGATTGACAATTTTTGCAATACTGTTAACAGAAATATGATTGCTGACAACAATTGGCTAGGTGGGCCTGGCTCACAGCAGGCTGCAAGGCAGGAGGAAAGTGCTATTCAATGGCACCAGCAAACTGAGGATTCAAATCACAGCAACTATTACCAAAAATTTATAATTTTTAATTATTAGAATACTGTCACAACAAATATGATTGGTGTAAATATTTTTTAAGTAGGCCTGGCACACAGGCTTGGAAGGCTGTAGAAAAGTGAAATTCAAAGGCACGAGCAAACTGAGGATTAAGATCATCAACAATAAAGATTTTTTTAATTTTAATTAGTAACTATACTGTGACAAAAAATTTGGATTGGTGTAAATAGTTGGCAAGACGGCCTGGCACAAAAGGATGGCAGGCAGGAGGGAGATGCAATTCAAGGACACTAGGAGACTGATTACTGACAGTCTAAACAGTGATGATTGACAATTTTTGCAATACTGTTAACAGAAATATGATTGCTGACAACAATTGGCTAGGTGGGCCTGGCTCACAGCAGGCTGCAAGGCAGGAGGAAAGTGCTATTCAATGGCACCAGCAAACTGACGATTCAAATCACAGCAACTATTACCAAAAATTTTAATTTTTAAATATTAGAATACTGTCACAACAAATATGATTGGTGTAAATATTTTTTAAGTAGGCCTGGCACACAGGCTTGGAAGGCTGTAGAAAAGTGAAATTCAAAGGCACGAGCAAACTGAGGATTAAGATCATCAACAATAAAGATTTTTTTAATTTTAATTAGTAACTATACTGTGACAAAAAATTTGGATTGGTGTAAATAGTTGGCAAGACGGCCTGGCACAAAAGGATGGCAGGCAGGAGGGAGATGCAATTCAAGGAAACTAGGAGACTGATTACTGACAGTCTAAACAGTGATGATTGACAATTTTTGCAATACTGTTAACAGAAATATGATTGCTGACAACAATTGGCTAGGTGGGCCTGGCTCACAGCAGGCTGCAAGGCAGGAGGAAAGTGCTATTCAATGGCACCAGCAAACTGACGATTCAAATCACAGCAACTATTACCAAAAATTTTAATTTTTAATTATTAGAATACTGTCACAACAAATATGATTGGTGTAAATATTTTTTAAGTAGGCCTGGCACACAGGCTTGGAAGGCTGTAGAAAAGTGCAATTCAAAGGCACGAGCAAACTGAGGGTTAAGATCATCAACAATAAAGATTTTTTTAATTGTAATTAGTAACTATACTGTGACAAAAAATTTGGATTGGTGTAAATAGTTGGCAAGACGGCCTGGCACAAAAGGATGGCAGGCAGGAGGGAGATGCAATTCAAGGACACTAGGAGACTGATTACTGACAGTCTAAACAGTGATGATTGACAATTTTTGCAATACTGTTAACAGAAATATGATTGCTGACAACAATTGGCTAGGTGGGCCTGGCTCACAGCAGGCTGCAAGGCAGGAGGAAAGTGCTATTTAATGGCACCAGCAAACTGAGGATTCAAATCACAGCAACTATTACCAAAAATTTTAATTTTTAATTATTAGAATACTGTCACAACAAATATGATTGGTGTAAATATTTTTTAAGTAGGCCTGGCACACAGGCTTGGAAGGCTGTAGAAAAGTGAAATTCAAAAGCACGAGCAAACTGAGGATTAAGATCATCAACAATAAAGATTTTTTTAATTTTAATTAGTAACTATACTGTGACAAAAAATTTGGATTGGTGTAAATAGTTGGCAAGACGGCCTGGCACAAAAGGATGGCAGGCAGGAGGGAGATGCAATTCAAGGAAACTAGGAGACTGATTACTGGCAGTCTAAACAGTGATGATTGACAATTTTTGCAATACTGTTAACAGAAATATGATTGCTGACAACAATTGGCTAGGTGGGCCTGGCTCACAGCAGGCTGCAAGGCAGGAGGAAAGTGCTATTCAATGGCACCAGCAAACTGAGGCTTCAAATCCCAGCAACTATTACCAACATTTTTAATTTTTAATTATTAGAATACTGTCACAACAAATATGATTGGTGTAAATATTTTTTAAGTAGGCCTGGCACACAGGCTTGGAAGGCTGTAGAAAAGTGCAATTCAAAGGCACGAGCAAACTGAGGGTTAAGATCATCAACAATAAAGATTTTTTTAATTGTAATTAGTAACTATACTGTGACAAAAAATTTGGATTGGTGTAAATAGTTGGCAAGACGGCCTGGCACAAAAGGATGGCAGGCAGGAGGGAGATGCAATTCAAGGAAACTAGGAGACTGATTACTGACAGTCTAAACAGTGATGATTGACAATTTTTGCAATACTGTTAACAGAAATATGATTGCTGACAACAATTGGCTAGGTGGGCCTTGCTCACAGCAGGCTGCAAGGCAGGAGGAAAGTGCTATTCAATGGCACCAGCAAACTGAGGATTCAAATCACAGCAACTATTACCAAAAATTTTAATTTTTAATTATTAGAATACTGTCACAACAAATATGATTGGTGTAAATATTTTTTAAGTAGGCCTGGCACACAGGCTTGGAAGGCTGTAGAAAAGTGCAATTCAAAGGCACGAGCAAACTGAGGGTTAAGATCAACACTAAAATTTTTTTTTATTTAAATTAATAACTATACTGTCTGACTGTGACAACAATTATGATTGGTGTAAATAGTTGGCTAGACGGCCTGGCACAAAAGGCTGGCAGTGGCAGGCAGGAGGTAAATGAAATTCAATGGCCCTAGGAGACTGAATATTTGCAGTCCAAAAAATTATGTCTTTTTTTTTTTTTATTACTGTTACAAGAATTGTGATTGGTGCCACTAATTGGCTACTTGGGCCTGGCAGACAGGCTGGCAGATATGAGTCGTGGATGGTAGGTAGGGCAGTAATTTAACACAGTATGCTGTGTAAGTGACAAAAACACAGGACTGATAGAAAATTAAGTTACATTAACACTAGCAAAATATTTTAAAATTTTAGATTTTAATATTAAAATTATGTTAAGAAGTGCAATGCACATATGACTCTATGAGTAGTCGCACTGGCTGGCTGCTACGTAGGGCAGCAATTATAACAACAGTATGATGTGTAAGTCAGATAGACAGTTAGACACAGGCCAGTAATTAGATTACACTAGCATAATGATTTAAAGACTTTTTTTTGGAAATTTTAAGGAAAAGGTTAAGCACATACATATGAGTCGTGGCTGATAGCCTTGGAAGGGCAGCTATTAAAAACAGTATGTCGGATACACACACGCCTGATAGAAAATACTATTAGATTACACTAGAAAAATGATTGAAATTATTTTTTGGGGGGGGAAATTAAAAAAAGGTTAAACACATATGAGTCGTGGCTCATAGACTAGGGAGGGCAGCAAGTAAACACAGTAGGCTCTCTATGTCAGCAAAACACACAGGCCGGATAGAAAATTAGATTTGATTACACTAGCAAACAAATTTAAACTTTTTTTTTTTATATTAAAATTAAGGTGAAAGAAAAATAGATATGAGTGCTGGGTGGCTGCCTGGCACAGACCAATTAACCAAAAGACTGAAAAAAGAGGTATATTAATGCTGAGTGAGCCTGACAGACACAGGCATGATAGTAAATGTAATTAGATTACACTAGAAAAATATTTTTTTGTGTTTTTTTTTTAAATTAAAAATAATGTTATAAACGGATATTAACACTGGTGGCTGCTGGCTGGCACAGAGCAATGAACCAGAGTATATGCTGTGTGACACTGGCCTAATAGAAAATGAAAAAAAATTACACTAGAAAAATAATTATATTTTTGGGTTAGTTAAATTTAAACTAATGTTGTTAGGGAGATATCAGTGGTGGCAGTAGTCACAGCATATGCTGTGAGCCTTAAACACACAGCTGAAAGCCAGGCAAATGCTAATAAAAAAAAGAAAAAAAAAAAAAAACGGCACGAAATATAGCCCTAAAAAGGGCTTTTTGGGGTGCTGTGCTTGCAGCAGAGATGAGTGGAGTCCTTCTGGACTGTAAATACACTAGCCTAGCTATGTTTTTCCTATTAATGTCAGGAGCAAAAACATAACACGTCCTCTCATTAAAAAAGCAAGGTCGTTATGAGTCTAAAATGGCGGATTCCGAGTAGCTGGGAGTGTCTGTGAGGGAGTGTCTGATGTTGATTGGCTCTAATGTGTCAGGCGGCTGTGACATAAAGGGTCAAAGTTTCCACAATGATGACACATAGGGGCGGATCGAACATCGCCATGTGTTCGCCCACAAACACGAACGCGAACAACCTATGTTCGCTGTGAACCGTTCGCGGGCGAACAGTTCGGGACATCACTATATATTATAGGCCTATTTATCTTCTGTTTGTTGGACATGATCCAACAGTGCGGATCATGTCCGCAATAACTCACTGAATGTAGAGAATGCCCCCTTCAGAGTTGCGGACAATGGCCCGTCAGCACTGTGGTGTTCAATAAACAAGATCATACTCAATTGTGGTGAATAGCGGCAAGGGTATGGAGCAGCGTTCTTTATACATCTGCTTATAACTTCATTTTCCGTAAAGCCTGCATGCTCGCAATAAACTTTGTGTCTCCAACTCCATTGGTCGGTTAATACATGAGAGCGAGAGATATAGAGGTCCATTTATCAAGCTTTAAGGGCCGTGTTTATGGCGAGTATTCAGACTCTCGGCAAACAACACTAATGAAGCAACAGTCTAAAGACCCCTGCTCCATAACCCTGTCCACCTGCTCTGAGCTCTGAGAATGTATTGCTCTCCACATTCAGCTATGTCTGTCAGACCGGATCCGCACTGTCGGATCATGTCTGACAGACATTTGTAAAATAGGCCTCAAAGAATGGTCATGCAATACACAGGTGATGATCCAAACCTTTCATTCATTTGAAGTTGCAAAGGACTGTCAATTCCAATATGTTTAATCATCATTAAAGTGATAGTCTAGTAAGAACTAAACTTACATGATTCATTATTAGTTAATCCTATTATCAATTCTTATTAGTTCTCTTGTTATCTTTCTTTGAAAATCGATATAAAGTAATATTACAAACAGGCACATTTTTTTTCCATCAAATGTATACCATTTATTGATTGGATGTTTACATATAGACAACAATCAACAAGCGGTACCCAGGTGCTGAAGCAAAAAAGGCCTGTCTTAAGCTTACATTCATGGTTTGCAAATAAAGATAACAAGATAATAAATAAAAATTGATGATAGGAGAACATTTGAAGCTTAAAGGGCCACTAAACACAAAATCGTTCTTTCATGATTCAGATAGAACATACAAATTTAAATACCATTCCAATTTAATTATATTATTTATTTTGCTTGTTTTTTTACATATCCTTATTTGAAGAAAAAGCAATGCACATGGGTGACCCAATCACATGAGGCTTCTATGTGCAGCAACAAATCAGCAGATAGTGAGCATATCTAGATATGCTTTTCAACAAAGAATATCAATAGAATAAAACTAATTAGATAATAGAATTAAATTAGAAAGATGTTGAAAAATGCCTTTTCTTCCTAAGTAATGAAATTAAAAAATGTGGGTTTCAGGTCCCTTTCATTGTATGTTCTATCTGAACCATTAAATGTTAATGTTAACTATACTATCCCTTTAAGATAGAGAATACACAAATAAATGGCACTATTGTTTGATCACTTAACACATTGGTGAGCCAATCACAATCAGTATATAAGTATATCTATCTATACATGTATGCATGTAGCAATCATCATCTATAAGCTTGGTTCTCTGATACGACAGTACTTTCAAATTAAACCTTTTAATCTGAAGTCTAAAAATGTTATGATGCAAATTAAATAACATACTTTAATGTTACATATATTTAATATAGTATTCACTATCCTAATCCAATGAATATGTGTTTTTGTTTCATGTCCCTGTAAATGTACGGCTAAACAAACATCATTTGACTGTCCTATTCTTTGAAATACTATGAAATGAGAGATTATATAAACAATCTATGTTATTTCCCATTAATGTTTATGAAAGTGATATTCTTAATTAAATTAAAAAAAAACACATTGAACTATTGACAATTCTAATACTATACGCACAGATAACATTCATGTTTGTTTGTTTTTTTAGTTACCTGAGGAGGAGATCGTAGATCTTGGAGGGGGTCCCAAAGCCCTTCGGACCTCAGCTGTATAATGATAATAGAATATACATAGTTAGTAATGTGAACAATCATACAACTGATAACAATTACATAAAAAACAAAGTAATAATAGCAAACATACCTGTAGATCGGCCAATGCTTGCTACATCAGGGGTGCTGCACATAATGTCCGGGTGCGTGGCGGCCGAGGAGAAGTTGTGGCTGGATTCAGTGTGGATACTGACGGGCAATAGGAGGGTCTCATCTCCAGCCGTGGCAGCATCACTAGCTGCATCAGCATCAGCAGCAACAGCACTGGTAGATGCTTAAACAAAATACATGAAATAAAATATTATTATCACTAATATTGCACATCATAATCTTAAAGGGCCACTCAACCCAAAATCTTTCTTTCATGATTCAGATAGAGAATAGAAATGTAAACAAAATTACAATTTACTTCCATAATTTATTTTGGTTCATTTTTTACATATCCTTATTTGAATAAAAAGCAATGTACATGGTGAGCCAATCACATGATGCCAATCATCAGCTAGTGAGCATATCTACATATGCTTCTCATCAAAGAATATCAAGAGAATAAAACAAATTAGATAATATAAGTAGATTAGAAATATGTTTAACATTGCATTATCTTTCTAAATCATAAAAGAAAAAATGTGGGTGGCATGTCCCTTTAATAAACATTTTGAATAAAAAAATAAAGAAAAAAAAAATTACAACATCAATATCTCAAGTAATATCATCTTACCTGCCAACTCGTCAGTGTCATGCCCCACTAAATCCAGACCGAGCGTCATGTTTTCTCCCAGTTTCTCCTGCAGCTGAACCTCATATTCAGATAGCTCAGCCACATACGGCTCGCCACCACCGGTCATACGTGCAGACGGTAACTCCCTGGCCAGCTTGGCCTTTAAGATTCTCTTGATGTCAGAGAGTCTTTTCTTACAGTGTTGCACCGTTTTTGGATGAGTCCCTTCGGCGGAAACACTGCCAGCTATTGCTCTCCAGATCTCTTCTTTCCTGGAGAGCGAGGTCTTTTGGGCTTTAGAACCATAAATAAAATCATAGTTCTCTAAAACAAGTTTGACTAAAACTGTATTCTGCTCAAAATTAAATTGTATGCTGCGCCCTGACTATGTTTTCCCAGGCACAGACATAACAAGATAAAAATATGTTTAAGCAGCAAGTCAAATAAATAGCAATAAATATAAATAAATATATCAGCAACTCTTGTAAAGCATAGGTGATTAGATTCCCTTTTATAGACAGGTACCGTATTTTTCGCTCCATAAGACGCACTTTTCCCCCCCTCAAAAGTAAGGAGAAATGTCTGTGCGTCTTATGGAGCGAATGCAGGCCACACAGTGTTTTGGAGTATACGGTAATTTTGCTGAGTGCATTGCAGTGCACATTGATTCTGAATGTAGAGAGCGCAATGCTAGTGAACAGTAACACAGCCAGGGCAGGAGGGGCCGGGCTCCAGAGCCGCACTAACAAAGCTGCTATGCTATGCAGCAGTGGTGGGGGCACTTTTTCCCCTTAAATTGGAGCAAAGCACGCATTTCAGCCCCCCATGATTCAACAGTGCACTGGCCAGGGGATGAGTGCTATTGGTGTTTGAAGTTTAGAGGGGTGAATCAGGTGGCAGGAAATCCTCACAGCGCCTGCACTTGTGTTTGGGTGGTGAGCTGAGGGTCGGGACAGCACCTAAGAGCAGCAGAGCAGTGACTGAGGTTAGTAAAGAATGCCTGGATACTATTTGATTTTCTTGGGAGTTAACATTTTTACTTTTAGACACTTTTTTTGCATTGTGGTTCCGAATTCCCAATCATTTTCCACCATGTTATTCTGCTTAAAGATCTTTTTGTGCCTTAGAACAGTGCTGACAGGGCTGTGACAAGAAAGAAAAACACAGAGGAAAATGTTTGGGAATCCAGAATCACTTTATCTCCGTTCTCCCTGCTATCAGCCATGCTGTAAATTACACCAGACACAGAAAAGCTGCTGCCGTTAGCGTGAGTTGACAGGTGGGGGAGGGGTGGGACAAATGTCAGTTTACTACCGGAGAGCAGAGGAGAGCCCTGTAAGTATCAGCTTCTATAGTGTCTGTCAGCTAGAGATAGGGGCTCCTGGAAGCGGTGCAAAGCTGGCTGGAGGGAGCTTTGACCGCAGAGGAAGTAGGCAGTGTAGTTAGGAGGAGTGAGGGGCGGAGCAGGGTAGGAGGTTATTTATAGCGGAGCTGAGCGGGAAAGCCAGCAGTTGCAAAAAATTTTTATAGCAGAAAGCATCTTCTTCTTCTTTGTTTCTGCGTGGCTTTCCGGCTCAGCTGCGTCATGGCTGGGGTGGATGTCCTGTTAGAGAGGCTCCGGGAGGCTGCTAAGGAGAAAGGACCTACCTGGCTGGAGTCCCAGGTCCGTGGCTTGCTTGGAGATCCGGTCGAGGAGCAGGAAGGTCGCAGGAAGAAGTCCACGAGGCGTTCCAGGCCTCCTGCGCGCCTGAGTCCAGAGGTGAGCCGGCGAACTGCTGGGGTGAAGAAGCCTGGTTCCGGTACTGTTAGGAGCCCTGCTGGGCCGGTCGTGTTTCTGGGAGCTGCGGCTGAAGCGGGAAAAGTGCCGGTGACGTCATCGGAGGCGGGGAGCGGCGGACCACCGGAGCTGAAGGCCTTCCCTGTTACTTTGTCCAAGCAGGGTAAAGTATCTTTGAAAAAGGCCCACGGCCCTAGCGGGCCTGCTGTAGTGGCGGCTGGGTTTACAGGGGAGCGGGTGGTGGTTGATTTGGGAGTCCCTGCTGTTTCTTTTGGTGGAGTTGTGGAGGACAGCCTCAGTGAGGGGGAGGGTTTTGGTTCTGTGGTTCAGGGAGTGTGCAGTGGGGGGGAGGGGAGGTTGATTCAATCCGGCCATGTTTTTGCAGGCCCTGGGCACAGTGGGGACAATATTACTGGGGTGGGCCCTGTATTCCCTGATATGCCTAGAGGTGGGTTAGTGGACATGGATTATGGGTCTGAGGAGGAGGAGGAGGAATTTGAGTTAGACGCTGGTGTAGTTGATTTATATTTAGACTCCTCTGATGAGGAATATGTCCCTCCTTCCCCTGGGGTCACTGTTAAGTCTGTGGAACGTTTTAGGGGGTCTAATGTTAGGTCTGATTCTGGCAGGGCCCGCGGGGTTGTCAGTCACCCTCTCAGGGTCCCTGTTTCTGTGGGGAGGGTTGCTGGTGCTGATTTTTGTGACTCACATGCCAGTTTTTCTATTGCAGTTCCTAGTTCCACAGGGCAACGGCCAGAGCCTCAGCCTGGTCCATCCACAGCGGCAGATGTTTTTGACGGCCTTGAGGAGGACTTCTCTGGCCTGCACGGCTCCTGGACTGACACTATTCGTCTGGAGCCCGATGACGGCGTGCAGCAGGAAGTGCAACCGGTTGGTGGAAGTCAGGTGAGGGGGGGAGCTATGGCAAGCGTGGGTGAAATGGCAAGTGGTAGCAGGGTGGCCAGGGCTGGTTTTGCATCTGAGCGTGGTACTAAAAGGGGGGGTAGTCAGCCTGCCGGGCCTGGAGTAGGTGTTGGTTTAGGGAGGGCTAGGTCGCGGCGACGGCCTGTGGCGGATGTTATGTGGCCTGGTGGAGAAGGTTATGGAGCCCCCAAGAGAGGCAGGGGGGAGGGTACGGCTAGGGGATCCAGCCTTATTAGGGGGGGGGAGGGGCGGGAGAGGTGTTGTACAAGGGGACATGTATTCACGTGATACTGTTTTTCAGGATCAACCACGGCAGTCGCTCCAGCAGGTACGGTCGACTGTCAGGATACCAGACAGAGGTGGAAGGAGTACGGAGCAGCGCATCGGCGGGCTCCAGACGGCGCTTGTCAGCTTCCCGAGTGGCCAGCGTTCTACAGAGGCTTCGACAGGTGAGACAGTTTTAATTTCTGGGCAAAGTGGTGGTTTGGGGGAGTCTAGTGTGCAGGATGCTAGTGGTGATTCGGTGGCTGGGAGAGTGGTGGCTGGTTTAAAGGATCTTCTGTCAAAGTTGGAGGGTGGTCCGGGGTCTTCCATGGAGAGATCATGGTTGCCTCCGGCTGGGGCTGCGGTTGTTCCGGATTTAAGTAGGACTGAGGTTAGCGGTGAAAATGTTACGGGGTCCAAGGTGGGTGCGGTGCTGGAGTCTGTTGCCAGCGCAGGGATGGCTAAGGAGTCAATTAGTGCCGGCATTAAGCCGACAGACGGGGCTGAGTTGAGGGTGGCCGACACAGCGATGTCACGCTCGTGTCTCTGCTCCATTGGTCCGTTGGGAATGCACTTAACGGCCGATGTGAGGGAGAAAATATGTAAGAGAGAATTCATTGAGTTGTTCTCCCTCCTCCCTCTTGAGCAGTCCTTTGAGATTCCGGAGGATTCCAAAAAGGATGTTGCAAAGAAGGAGGAAGATGAGAGGAAAAAACGCTATAGGAAATTGCCAAAAACATTTTCAAATTGGTTCCAAGCGTTCGTAATCTATGCAAGTGTTTTTTCGAGTAGGTTCCCGGATCAGGGTGGAGCGTTGTTTTGTTACCTGGATGAGGTAGCGGCTGCTCAGAGGACTTATGGGGGTATGGCGTGGTGGTCCTATGACGAGCAGTTCAGGCAGCGGCTTTCGGTAAAGCCGGATATGAAGTGGGACGACAGGGACATGGGTTTATGGCTCAAGATAATGACACCGCTTAGGGCTACCCAGTCCTTTCGGTCAGGAGCCGGCGGCTCTTCCAGCAGTGGGTCTCCGGCGTCCGGCAAGAAGGGATGTTGCTTTGCATACAACGATAAATTCTGTAAATGGGGAGCCGGCTGTAGGTTTCGGCACGAGTGCTCTGGGTGTGGGGGATCCCACCCCTATGTTAAGTGTTTCAAAAGGGGTAAGCCTGGAGGTTCAGGTGACACGCCTGAGAAAGGGGGCGACTCCGGTGAAGCTAGGCGCGATGGAACCATGGCTCGCCCGGTACGCTAGGCGTCTGGGTTGTCATGAGGAAGCGGCTTTGTTATGGCACGGCTTCCAGTTTGGTTTTGTGATTCCGTCACAGGGCGGGTGTACTGTTTTTCGGGGAAATTTGAAGTCGGCCCGTCAGTGGCCTGGCGTGGTCTTGGAAAAATTGGGTAAGGAGGTGTCCTTGGGGCGCATGGCCGGCCCATTTGAACGGCCGCCTATTGCGAATCTGAGGGTATCCCCGCTAGGAGTTGTTCCAAAACGTGAAAGGGGTAAATTCCGGTTGATCCACCATTTATCTTTCCCTAAAGGGGGATCGGTGAATGATGGTATCCCGCAGGATTTATCTTCAGTCAAGTACGCATCTTTCGATCAGGCGGTTAGTTTGGTGCGGGAGGCTGGTCCCTCCGCTTTGCTGGCTAAGATTGACATTGAGGCGGCTTTTCGGCTGTTGCCGGTGCACCCGACCATTTGTTGGGTTGCCGGGTAGACGACTGTTACTATGTTGACCTGTGCCTGCCCATGGGTTGCTCCATCTCCTGTTCACTCTTTGAAAAATTTAGTACGTTTCTCGAATGGGTTATTGCCGAGCGTTCGGGCTTGTCATCATTGGTTCATTACCTTGATGATTTTTTGTTGGTGGGCCCGGCGGGTTCTGACGATTGTAGGCTTTTGCAGGAGGTTTGCTATATGGTCGCATCTGAGTTTGGCGTGCCCATTGCGTTAGAAAAATCTGAAGGCCCGGTGACATCTTTAGAATTTCTGGGTATTACCATTGATTCGGTGAACATGGAATGCAGGCTTCCCTGGGGTAAGGTGGTTGACTTGTTGGAAGTCATTGAACGATTTTTGCAAGCAAAAAAGGTTACGCTTCGGGAAATGCAGTCGTTGGTGGGCAAGTTTAACTTTGCATGCAGAATTATCCCGATGGGGAGGGTTTTCTGTAGGAGGTTATCCTTGGCCACTGCCGGGGTTGTTAAACCGCATCATTTCATTCGGCTTCCCGTGGAGTTGAAGGATGATTTGCGTGTGTGGAGGCAATTTTTGTTGAGTTTTAATGGCGCAACTCTAATCCAAGCAGTCAGGGTGTCCAATGAAGAGCTTGGGTTAGTGACTGATTCGGCGGGTGGTTGTGGCTTTGGTGCTTATTTTGGGGGTCATTGGTGTGCTGATCGGTGGCCCCCTGAATGGATTTCCCTGGGTTTGGTCAAGAACCTGGTGTTCTTAGAGCTATTCCCAATTGTGGTTTCTTTGTTTGTGTGGGAGGGTGACTTGTGTAATAGGGCTGTGGTTTTCTATTCGGACAACATGGGTGTGGTGTATGCATTGAATACTTTGTCTGCTAAGTCATTGCCTGTATTGAGATTGTTGCGAGTGTTGGTCTTGAAATGTTTGCAGCTGAACGTGTGCATTAAGGCTAAGCACATCCCGGGTGTTTGTAATGCTATAGCAGATTCCTTATCTCGCTTTCAGTGGCAGCGTTTTCGGGAGTTGGTCCCTCATGCAGATACGGAGGGTTGCCTGTGCCCAAGTTACCTATGGCGTCTAGGAGTGGAAGACTGGCTGAACTGGTAAAGGCTTCCCTTGCTCCAGGTACTTGGGCGGCTTATTCTAGAGTGTGGTGGGAGTGGGAACTCAGATTGGCTGGTAGAGCGGGGGAGGAGTGTGTATCAGATTTTACAGCTTTTTTGTTGGATTGGATGGTGGAATGGGGTGTGTCGAAGTTGTCGCATTCGGCGATGGACAGACGATTGGCAGCCTTGGCTTTCCGCTTTAAGTTCTTAGGTCTGAGGGACATTACGAAGGAATTTTGTGTGAGGCAGGTCTTGAAAGGTTTGAAGAGAGGTGTTGTGGGGCGTACTTTGGAGCGTCGGCGTCCTATTACTTTTTCACTGCTTAGCAGTATATTTAAGGTGTTGGGGGCAGTGTGCCTATCGGATTTTGAAACTTCTTTGTTCCGCTTGGCTTTTGTTTTTGCCTTCTTTGGGGCATTTAGAATCTCTGAATTGGTCAGTAAAAACTTGGCGTCAATGGGTGGATTGGCATTGGCGGATGTGGTGTTGTTTGATTCCAAGGTAGAGATATTTTTGAGGCGAAGCAAGACAGACCAGATGGGGCGGGGAAGAACGATAGTTCTTTTTCCCAATGGTTTGGAGGTTTGTCCTTGGCGATGTCTTGGGCATTATTTGGGAATACGGCCCCCTGTTGGGGGTTCATTGTTGGTCCATCAAGATGGGCGGCCGCTGTCCCAGTTTCAGTTCCGGGCGGTTTTAAATAAGGCATTGCTGAAGTTGGGTTTCTCCGCAGGGGAGTTTGGGTCTCATTCTTTCCGCATAGGGGCTGCAACGGAGGCTTCACTGAGGGGTTTATCTGACACGGTGGTTAAAGGCATTGGTAGGTGGGATTCCAGGAGGTTCCGCCTGTATGTACGTCCTGAATTAAGTGTTTAGGGCAATATTCATTGTTACTGTTAATTTTCTGTGTTCTAGGTGTGGAGCGCGTGTGGTTGGTCGGCCACTCGTTTATTTATTGGGCACGAAGAGCTGCTGCAATGAAAGTGGACGGCTTGCAGTTGGGGTTTTCCAAGTCTCGTTGTGAGGTTAAATGGTTCGGTGTTAGGGGGCTTCGTTGGGACAAGTTATTGCCCCTGGTTGTTGACTATTGCAAAACTTTTCGGCCTCCAACTGTGTTGCTGGTTCATGCTGGGGGTAACGATCTTGGTTTCTTACCGCAAAGGGAGCTGGTGAGAATCATGAAAAGGGACATCGGGAGGTTCTTGGTTTTATACCCTGAGCTTAAGATTGTTTGGTCTGACATTTTGCCAAGGGGATTTTGGAGGGCAGCTTGGGATCCTGTCCGGCTTGACAAGAGCAGGAAAAAGGTTAACAAGTTGATGGGTTCCTTTGTTCGGAGATTGGGTGGCTTGGTAGTGCATCACCCGGACTTGGCTGAGGTGGGACAGGGTGAGTTCTATTCCCCGGACGGGGTACATCTTAATGATTTTGGTTTACAGCTCTTTATACTTGACTTTAAGGAGACTTTATGCAGAATTGAGGGGTTGGCGGGACTGGCCTGAGGTGTCAGTTCAGTCGGTGGCGGGGGTGCTAGCCCTTACAAGTGCAGCAGGTTATGGCCAATTGTTAATGCGGAGGTATTTAGAATTCCCATGGGGGGAATTCTATTTTTTGGGTTCCTAAGGGCACGGGGTTCCTTAGAGGTTTTATGTGTTGGTGTTACAGAAGCATTAGTTATTTTGTTGTGAAGAAACTTATTTCCCAGCAGCAATGCCTGAACCAGCCAAGCCAGCGCCTAAGAAGGGCTCCAAGAAAACTGTAACAAGTATCATTTCATAAAGGGTTAACTCTGTTCAGTTTTGAGAAAACTATTTTCTGAGGCAGGTTTCCTAGCATATTGTGTACTGTAATTAAGTTTGTGATAAGCATTCACTGCTAGGTGATAAGAAGGACTCAATTGTTTTCTTGTGTGTACTTGTTATCTGCGGTGGCCTGTCCAAGGGCTTTGTCTAAATGTGTGATGGGGGATTTTATGCTTCCCCCCCTGGGAGTGCCCTGTGTGCATGTAACCTAAATAAAAAGCAGGCTGGGCATCCCAGTCCTGAGTTCTTGTTTGACCCTCAATCGCAGCGTTGACTCGTTTTTGTGGGCAGAAGGGTATCCTAGCTGTACTACAGCTAAGGGGGATTATTCTACATTTGCGAGACTCATATAGAATACTATGGAAAGCAGTTTCTCCCCTCTTCAGCAATAGGAATCCAGGCTACTAAGCGGTCCATCTCTCAGCGAGACTAAGGGTAACCGTAACATTTGGCGGCAGCGGTGGGATTTTTCCTGGATTTCCTAGGAGAGGTACAGAACGGATGGAGAGCGCTTACGAAAAATTGAAGCGTACAACCCTAAAGGATTTACTTGAAAGCAGAGGGGGGTACGCCAGCAACCGGCCGAGGAGAGAGCTGATCGCAGAATTGACCGAACTGGATCAGAGCTTCACAATGGCGGAAACACCGACCACGATTAGTGACGAAAAAAACAGGATTGTTCGGGAGAGGCTCTCACTGTACGGGCCGAACCCCTCCATGGAATTGGTACAGCAGTTGATGGCGGAAGCGGACAAGGATATACGAGAGACTCGAGCCCACGAACTCAACCTAGCGAACGCACACCGCAATGCTGAAGCCCCGCAGGTAATCATCCCTGTCGAAAATGCTGGGAGGCCCAAGATACCCTATGCGGCATTTCGACCCTTCCTAGAGAGCGAGACAGGGATTGATGAATATTTGGCGGACTTCGAAAGGCAATGTGCCCTGCACCAGATTCCCAACAGGGAGTGGCCCACGATATTGTCTGGGAAACTATCCGGGCGAGCCCTGGAAGCCTTTCGTACTCTGGGTGCTGAGGAAGTGACACAGTATGAGCTAGTTAAGGAGACACTGTTGCGACGGTACGCAGTAACTCCGGACGCGTATCGCCGACAGTTTCGGGGCACGAAAAAGAAGCCTAACGATACCCATATGGAATGGGCGCACCGAATGCGGAGAGCGGCAAATCACTGGATGAGCGGAAGTAAAGCGGTGACTGGTGAGGAAATTTTACAATTGTTTCTCTTAGAACATTTTTATAATGGCATGGAACAGCAAGGGAAGGAATGGCTGCGAGACAGGCGACCTTCTACCTTAGAAGAAGCAGCCAAATTGGCCGATGAACATTATGACTCCCGTCTTCACGAACCCAGAGAGGTTTACCGTGCACCCCCTCGTGCTGAATTCCGAGCCCCGGTTCCCGCAGGGCCCGCCCGACACTCAGGACCACCCAATAACAGCTCTGAGCGTCCCAGACCGACTTGCCACCGATGCAAGCAACCAGGGCATTTCATGGCTAGCTGCCCCCTTAATACGCACCAGACACCCAGGAATTACAATTACCCCTCTGGGGCATATCGTCCGGCCCGGACCCTCTGTGTTAACCAAGAGGCCCCTATGGAGGAATATTTGGGGCCGCTTCACGAGGCGGACCCTGTATATGCTGCCTCAGATAACCGCCAGCACCATCGGCAGAAGGTATGGCTCGAGGGGCGATCTACCGAGGGATTGAGAGACACAGGGGCTACTATCACGCTGGTACAGAGTCATTTGGTGCCGGAGCACAAGCGATCTGGACAGACTGTGGCCGTTAGAGTGGCGGGGGGGGATGTGTACAAAATTCCAACAGCTAAAGTGCATCTTGATTGGGGAGCGGGAAAGGGGGCTGTGAACGTGGGCATAATGGATAATTTACCTGCCGAAGTACTACTGGGCAATGATTTGGGCCCCATGACTTCTGCCTATGCTCCAGTATGCAACAACGAGGCGGACCCAGTGACTACACGGGCCCAAGCCCGGACGGAGCGAGAACTCTCACCAGTGCGGGAGACACAGGTAAGACCTACCCCGACCTTGCCTGACATGTTAGGCCCCATACCCTGGGACACCCCAGATGCTTTCGAGACAGAGTCTAAGACTGACCCGACCTTACAAAAGTACCGGGAACGAGCAGAGACCGGAGGGGGCGGGGCAGATAATGAAACATTCTTATGGGAAAAAGGGAAACTATACCGCTGGACAGAGAAAAGGGGACAGCGTAGGCGACAGCTGGTAGTGCCCCACAAATACCGTCAAGAAATCCTCAAGATAGGCCACGACATCCCCTTAGCAGGCCACCTAGCTGTAACCCGTACCCTACACCGCATTACTCACACGTTCTTTTGGCCAGGGGTACACGCTGACGTTAGAACTTACTGTAACACCTGCGATGTGTGTCAACGAGTAGGAAGGCGAGGCGATCACCCTAAAGCCCATCTAGTAAATATGCCCATTGTAGAGGAACCCTTCAGCCGGGTTGCTATTGACCTAGTTGGACCACTGGCTACCCCTAGTCCCTCCGGTAAGCGCTACATTCTTACCGTAGTGGACTACGCTACCAGGTACCCAGAGGCTGTCGCCCTATCCAACATACAAGCGGATACGGTAGCGAATGCACTAGTACAGGTGTTCTCCCGGGTAGGATTTCCAAAAGAAATCCTATCCGACCGAGGCACCCAATTTACGGCTGAATTGACCCAACAACTCTGGCAGGTTTGCAAAATTAAGTCCCTCCTGAGCTCCCCATACCAGCCCCAGACGAACGGGCTGTGTGAGAGGTTCAATGGGACCCTCAAGCAAATGCTCAAGACGTTCACTCAGGAATACCGAGACTGGGAACGCTTCCTGCCGCACCTCCTTTTTGCTTATCGGGAGGTGCCCCAGGAAACGACAGGGTTCTCTCCCTTCGAGTTGCTCTACGGAAGAAAGGTACGGGGACCCCTAAACCTGATCCGGGAGCACTGGGAGGGAGAGATGGAGACTGACGGTGTCCCCATTGTGCCATACGTGCTGGAACTCAGGGACCGAATGGAGCAATTAGCCAAATCCGTGCGGGCTAATCTCCAGTCGGCCCAGAGAAGACAGAAAGTATGGTACGATCGGGGGGGCCCGAAAGAGAATCTTTACCATAGGACAAAAGGTGTTAGTACTTAAGCCGGTGAAGACAGACAAATTGCAGGCGTCCTGGCAGGGCCCCTACCAGATCGTAGAGAAAAGGGGAGACACCACTTATGTGATAGCTAGCTGCCACGACAACAATCTTAGAAAGACATTCCATGTAAACATGCTCAAGGAATATTTTGAGCGACCAGAGAACGTGACGGCCGTATGTTGTTCCCCTCAGGAAGGCCCCGACAGTCTACCCATTCCAGACCTATTAGAAAAGAGTCTCCCCACAGGTATAGTGGCTCAGGTTCAGATAGGAGACCGACTTAGCCCCACTGAAAGGGAGCAGCTCAACCAACTCCTACAGTCCAAACACCTCACCTTCTCCCCGAAGCCAGGGTACACTACTTTAACCACCCACCAGGTAGATACTCCGGGACAAGCTCCCTTGCGCCAGGCTCCGTACCGAATCCCCGAAGCAGTTAGGATAGGAATGAAGAAGGAGATCGATGAGATGCTCCAACTCAGGGTAATTGAGCCCTCCGATAGTCCCTGGGCCTCCCCAGTTGTCTTGGTGCCCAAGAAAGATGGGACCACCCGGTTCTGCGTAGACTATCGGAGGCTCAATGAAAAGACCGTGACGGACGCTTACCCTATGCCCAGGGTAGACGAGCTACTCGATCGTATAGCCAGGGGAAATTACCTGACCACTATTGACCTCTGCAAAGGTTACTGGCAGATTCCCCTGGCCCCGGAGGCTATCCCCAAGTCGGCATTCGTCACCCCATTCGGCTTATATCAGTTTAGGGTAATGCCGTTTGGGATGAAGAATGCCCCAGCTACATTCCAGCGCTTGGTGGATAGGCTCCTGGATGGCTTCCAGAGTTTTGCTTGCGCCTACCTGGACGACATAGCGATCCACAGTGAGTCATGGGAGGACCACTTAGCTCACATAGGAATGGTTCTGGATCAGATCCGGGCTGCTGGCCTGACTCTGAAGCCAGAAAAATGCCACTTTGGGATGGCCGAGGTACAGTACCTGGGTCACCGGGTGGGGTGTGGAAAGCAGCGACCAGAGCCGGCCAAGATAGAAGCTGTCGCCAATTGGCCCACCCCCATCACTAATACTCAGGTCCTAGCCTTTCTGGGCACGGCAGGGTACTATAGACGGTTCGTACCAGACTACAGCACACTTGCCAAACCCCTGACTGACTTGACCAAGAAGAACTTACCTCAACAGGTCCTGTGGTCTCCCCGCTGTGAAACGGCTTTCCAGGCTCTCAAAAATGCTCTAATTAACGCTCCTGTCTTGGCGGCTCCAGCCCTTAACAAACGTTTTATCGTCCATACAGATGCTTCCATGTTCGGGCTGGGAGCCGTCCTCAGCCAAGTAGGCGAAGATGGAGGGGAGCATCCAGTTGCCTACATCAGCCGGAAGCTCCTGCCCCGCGAAGTCAGCTATGCAGCGGTCGAAAAGGAGTGTTTGGCTTTGGTGTGGGCATTAAAGAAATTGACTCCCTATTTATATGGGCAGGAGTTCACTCTGGTCACCGACCATAACCCGTTGGTGTGGCTGAACCGGGTCTCTGGAGATAATGGCAGGCTATTACGTTGGAGTTTATCGTTGCAACCCTTCAATTTCACCATTACTTACAGACCTGGGAAACAGAATGGCAACGCCGACGGGTTGTCCAGACAAACTGACCTCAGCCCCGCATAACCAGCGGTCTGGACAGCCTTAGTCTGCCCCGAAAAGGGGTCAGACCGTGTCTGCCAGAGTGTTCCACAGAAAGGGAGCACTGTTACAGAAGCATTAGTTATTTTGTTGTGAAGAAACTTATTTCCCAGCAGCAATGCCTGAACCAGCCAAGCCAGCGCCTAAGAAGGGCTCCAAGAAAACTGTAACAAGTATCATTTCATAAAGGGTTAACTCTGTTCAGTTTTGAGAAAACTATTTTCTGAGGCAGGTTTCCTAGCATATTGTGTACTGTAATTAAGTTTGTGATAAGCATTCACTGCTAGGTGATAAGAAGGACTCAATTGTTTTCTTGTGTGTACTTGTTATCTGCGGTGGCCTGTCCAAGGGCTTTGTCTAAATGTGTGATGGGGGATTTTATGCTTCCCCCCCTGGGAGTGCCCTGTGTGCATGTAACCTAAATAAAAAGCAGGCTGGGCATCCCAGTCCTGAGTTCTTGTTTGACCCTCAATCGCAGCGTTGACTCGTTTTTGTGGGCAGAAGGGTATCCTAGCTGTACTACAGCTAAGGGGGATTATTCTACATTTGCGAGACTCATATAGAATACTATGGAAAGCAGTTTCTCCCCTCTTCAGCAATAGGAATCCAGGCTACTAAGCGGTCCATCTCTCAGCGAGACTAAGGGTAACCGTAACAGTTGGTATTGACGGGCCCAATCACTTGCACGGTTGGGTCCATTGGTGGTTTGACGGCCATTTAGATATAAAGAAATAAATAGGGGCTAGCACCACTGGTTTTTGGGTTGTTATGTATATGTGGTTGCAATACTTGTTGTTATTTATTAAGTTATTAAAGTTATTAAAGTTTTTTAATATTTATTAAAATAAAGGAGCTGCGGCCAATTTGTACCAAAGCCAAGTCTAGTGTCTTTATTTGTTTTGTGTGTATTATAAAATGTTAAAAGATGGTGTTAAAAAGGTAAGGGCCGGTTCTTGACGAAATAGCAGGTCAAGGGGCTCCTGGAAGCGGTGCAAAGCTGGCTGGAGGGAGCTTTGACCGCAGAGGAAGTAGGCAGTGTAGTTAGGAGGAGTGAGGGGCGGAGCAGGGTAGGAGGTTATTTATAGCGGAGCTGAGCGGGAAAGCCAGCAGTTGCAAAAAAAATTTATAGCAGAAAGCATCTCCCTCCCACCCGTCCCTAATTTATATGGTTCTTGTTATAGGTTTATTGTCGCAGTTTTGGGCGGGGGTGCTAGCCCTTACAAGTGCAGCAGGTTATGGCCAATTGTTAATGCGGAGGTATTTAGAATTCCCATGGGGGGAATTCTATTTTTTGGGTTCCTAAGGGCACGGGGTTCCTTAGAGGTTTTATGTGTTGGTATTGACGGGCCCAATCACTTGCACGGTTGGGTCCATTGGTGGTTTGACGGCCATTTAGATATAAAGAAATAAATAGGGGCTAGCACCACTGGTTTTTGGGTTGTTATGTATATGTGGTTGCAATACTTGTTGTTATTTATTAAGTTATTAAAGTTATTAAAGTTTTTTAATATTTATTAAAATAAAGGAGCTGCGGCCAATTTGTACCAAAGCCAAGTCTAGTGTCTTTATTTGTTTTGTGTGTATTATAAAATGTTAAAAGATGGTGTTAAAAAGGTAAGGGCCGGTTCTTGACGAAATAGCAGGTCAAGATAAAGGAAGGCTGCCTGTTACTGCTGCTTCTTGGGACAGTTGGAATATGATATTAAAAGAGCAGTGCGATTTAAAGGAGTACCACAGGCACAGTATTTTTCTTTTAATTTTCCCAAGTTGGATTCCCTAATCTTCTGTAATCAGATTTGTAAAAGCATAATTTTAATGTATATGTGTGTGTATTCAGTGGTGTTTCTCTCCCACACTTTCATTGTTCTCTCTCCCCTCTTTCAGTGGTCTCTCCCCTCTTTCAGTGGTCTCTCTTTTGCTCTCTCCCTCCTCTGTCTATGTCCTCCCCCTTTCTCTCTGTCCTCCCCCTGTCACTCTTTTTACTCCACCGCTGTTGCTCTCTCCCCCCTCTGTCTCTCTCTCTCCCCCCTCTGTCTCTCTCTCCCCCCCTCTGTCTCTCTCTCCCCCCCTCTGTCTCTCTCTCCCCCCCCTCTGTCTCTCTCTCCCCCCCCTCTGTCTCTCTCTCCCCCCCTCTGTCTCTCTCTCCCCCCTCTGTCTCTCTCTCTCCCCCCTCTGTCTCTCTCTCTCCTCCCCCCTCTGTCTCTCTCTCTCTCCCCCCTCTGTCTCTCTCTCTCCCCCCTCTGTCTCTCTCTCTCCCCTCTGTCTCTCTCTCTCTCCCCTCTGTGTCTTTCTCTCCCCTCTGTGTCTCTCCCTCCCCTCTGTTTCTCTCTCTCCCCTCTGTGTGTGTGTGTCTCTCTCTCCCCTGTGTCTCTCTCTCTCCCCTCTGTGTGTCTCTCGCTCCCCTCTGTGTGTCTCTCTCTCCCCTCTGTGTCTTTCTCTCCCCTCTGTGTCTTTCTCTCTCTCCCCTCTGTCTCTCTTCCTACATCTCTCTCTCTCCATTCTCTCTCTCCCCCTCTTCTGCCTCTCTCTTCTGTCTCTCTCTCTTCTGTTTCTCTCTCTTCTGTCTCTCTCTTCTGTCTCTCTCTTCTGTCTCTCTCTTCTCTCTCTCTCTCTCTTCTGTCTCTCTCTCCTGTCTCTCTCTCTCTTCTGTCTCTCTCTCTTCTGTGTCTCTCTCTTCTGTGTCTCTCTCTTCTGTCTCTCTCTCTCTCTTCTGTCTCTCTCTCTCTCTCTTCTGTCTCTCTCTCTCTCTTCTGTCTCTCTCTCTCTCGTCTGTCTCTCTCTCTTCTCTCTCTCTCTCTCTCTCTCTTCTGTCTCTCTCTCTTCTGTCTCTCTCTCTCTTCTGTCTCTCTCCATCTTCTGTCTCTCTCTCTCTCTCTATTTTTTTTCTTGTTTTCCTCCTCTAAAAACTAGGTGCGTCTTATGGTCAGGTGCGTCTTATGGAG
>NC_069502.1:15317800-15325300 GCF_027579735.1 Bombina bombina | reverse complement strand
GGGAGACTTCCCTAAGTGTCATAATTTGCATAAATAAAAAGAGAGAAGCGCTCAACCTGGGAACGAACAACAGCATAATAGCTTGTTCTATGGCTAGTTACCACCCTAGAAGCAGCCTCTTTTTGCTCAATATGTGCCTTTCACAGAGAAGAACTTTCCTGTAGCATATCAGTCTGATCCTGACTTCACAGTACAGTCCAGCCCCGAAATACCAGGCAATCCTTCTCTGAACAAGAGAAACAGCAAAACCCCAGACGTACGTTTCGGCCTATTGTGGGCCTCGTCAGTGAGGTGCAGCCATATCCCTCTAGGCACACTGAGCAACGGGTCCACGTCTGGATTCCCGCATCACACTTAGGGAGACTTCCCTAAGTGTCATAATTTGCATAAATAAAAAGAGAGAAGCGCTCAACCTGGGAACGAACAACAGCATAATAGCTTGTTCTATGGCTAGTTACCACCCTAGAAGCAGCCTCTTTTTGCTCAATATGTGCCTTTCACAGAGAAGAACTTTCCTGTAGCATATCAGTCTGATCCTGACTTCACAGTACAGTCCAGCCCCGAAATACCAGGCAATCCTTCTCTGAACAAGAGAAACAGCAAAACCCCAGACGTACGTTTCGGCCTATTGTGGGCCTCGTCAGTGAGGTGCAGCCATATCCCTCTAGGCACACTGAGCAACGGGTCCACGTCTGGATTCCCGCATCACACTTAGGGAGACTTCCCTAAGTGTCATAATTTGCATAAATAAAAAGAGAGAAGCGCTGACGAGGCCCACAATAGGCCGAAACGTACGTCTGGGGTTTTGCTGTTTCTCTTGTTCAGAGAGGGATTGCCTGGTATTTCGGGGCTGGACTGCACTGTGAAGTCAGGATCAGACTGATATGCTACAGGAAAGTTCTTCTCTGTGAAAGGCACATATTGAGCAAAAAGAGGCTGCTTCTAGGGTGGTAACTTGCCATAGAACAAGCTATTATGCTATTGTTCGTTCCCAGGTTGAGCGCTTCTCTCTTTTAATTTATGCAAATTATGACACTTGGGGAAGTCTCCCTAAGTGTGATGCGGGAATCCAGACGTGGACCCGTTGCTCAGTGTGCCTAGAGGGATATGGCTGCACCTCACTGACGAGGCCCACAATAGGCCGAAACGTACGTCTGGGGTTTTGCTGTTTCTCTTGTTCAGAGAGGGATTGCCTGGTATTTCGGGGCTGGACTGCACTGTGAAGTCAGGATCAGACTGATATGCTACAGGAAAGTTCTTCTCTGTGAAAGGCACATATTGAGCAAAAAGAGGCTGCTTCTAGGGTGGTAACTTGCCATAGAACAAGCTATTATGCTATGTTCGTTCCCAGGTTGAGCGCTTCTCTCTTTTTATTTATGCAAATTATGACACTTGGGAAGTCTCCCTAAGTGTGATGCGGGAATCCAGACGTGGACCCGTTGCTCAGTGTGCCTAGAGGGATATGGCTGCACCTCACTGACGAGGCCCACAATAGGCCGAAACGTACGTCTGGGGTTTTGCTGTTTCTCTTGTTCAGAGAGGGATTGCCTGGTATTTCGGGGCTGGACTGCACTGTGAAGTCAGGATCAGACTGATATGCTACAGGAAAGTTTCTTCTCTGTGAAAGGCACATATTGAGCAAAAAGAGGCTGCTTCTAGGGTGGTAACTTGCCATAGAACAAGCTATTATGCTATTGTTCGTTCCCAGGTTGAGCGCTTCTCTCTTTTAATTTATGCAAATTATGACACTTGGGGAAGTCTCCCTAAGTGTGATGCGGGAATCCAGACGTGGACCCGTTGCTCAGTGTGCCTAGAGGGATATGGCTGCACCTCACTGACGAGGCCCACAATAGGCCGAAACGTACGTCTGGGGTTTTGCTGTTTCTCTTGTTCAGAGAGGGATTGCCTGGTATTTCGGGGCTGGACTGCACTGTGAAGTCAGGATCAGACTGATATGCTACAGGAAAGTTCTTCTCTGTGAAAGGCACATATTGAGCAAAAAGAGGCTGCTTCTAGGGTGGTAACTTGCCATAGAACAAGCTATTATGCTATTGTTCGTTCCCAGGTTGAGCGCTTCTCTCTTTTAATTTATGCAAATTATGACACTTGGGGAAGTCTCCCTAAGTGTGATGCGGGAATCCAGACGTGGACCCGTTGCTCAGTGTGCCTAGAGGGATATGGCTGCACCTCACTGACGAGGCCCACAATAGGCCGAAACGTACGTCTGGGGTTTTGCTGTTTCTCTTGTTCAGAGAGGGATTGCCTGGTATTTCGGGGCTGGACTGCACTGTGAAGTCAGGATCAGACTGATATGCTACAGGAAAGTTCTTCTCTGTGAAAGGCACATATTGAGCAAAAAGAGGCTGCTTCTAGGGTGGTAACTTGCCATAGAACAAGCTATTATGCTATTGTTCGTTCCCAGGTTGAGCGCTTCTCTCTTTTAATTTATGCAAATTATGACACTTGGGGAAGTCTCCCTAAGTGTGATGCGGGAATCCAGACGTGGACCCGTTGCTCAGTGTGCCTAGAGGGATATGGCTGCACCTCACTGACGAGGCCCACAATAGGCCGAAACGTACGTCTGGGGTTTTGCTGTTTCTCTTGTTCAGAGAGGGATTGCCTGGTATTTCGGGGCTGGACTGCACTGTGAAGTCAGGATCAGACTGATATGCTACAGGAAAGTTCTTCTCTGTGAAAGGCACATATTGAGCAAAAAGAGGCTGCTTCTAGGGTGGTAACTTGCCATAGAACAAGCTATTATGCTATTGTTCGTTCCCAGGTTGAGCGCTTCTCTCTTTTAATTTATGCAAATTATGACACTTGGGGAAGTCTCCCTAAGTGTGATGCGGGAATCCAGACGTGGACCCGTTGCTCAGTGTGCCTAGAGGGATATGGCTGCACCTCACTGACGAGGCCCACAATAGGCCGAAACGTACGTCTGGGGTTTTGCTGTTTCTCTTGTTCAGAGAGGGATTGCCTGGTATTTCGGGGCTGGACTGCACTGTGAAGTCAGGATCAGACTGATATGCTACAGGAAAGTTCTTCTCTGTGAAAGGCACATATTGAGCAAAAAGAGGCTGCTTCTAGGGTGGTAACTTGCCATAGAACAAGCTATTATGCTATTGTTCGTTCCCAGGTTGAGCGCTTCTCTCTTTTAATTTATGCAAATTATGACACTTGGGGAAGTCTCCCTAAGTGTGATGCGGGAATCCAGACGTGGACCCGTTGCTCAGTGTGCCTAGAGGGATATGGCTGCACCTCACTGACGAGGCCCACAATAGGCCGAAACGTACGTCTGGGGTTTTGCTGTTTCTCTTGTTCAGAGAGGGATTGCCTGGTATTTCGGGGCTGGACTGCACTGTGAAGTCAGGATCAGACTGATATGCTACAGGAAAGTTCTTCTCTGTGAAAGGCACATATTGAGCAAAAAGAGGCTGCTTCTAGGGTGGTAACTTGCCATAGAACAAGCTATTATGCTATTGTTCGTTCCCAGGTTGAGCGCTTCTCTCTTTTAATTTATGCAAATTATGACACTTGGGGAAGTCTCCCTAAGTGTGATGCGGGAATCCAGACGTGGACCCGTTGCTCAGTGTGCCTAGAGGGATATGGCTGCACCTCACTGACGAGGCCCACAATAGGCCGAAACGTACGTCTGGGGTTTTGCTGTTTCTCTTGTTCAGAGAGGGATTGCCTGGTATTTCGGGGCTGGACTGCACTGTGAAGTCAGGATCAGACTGATATGCTACAGGAAAGTTCTTCTCTGTGAAAGGCACATATTGAGCAAAAAGAGGCTGCTTCTAGGGTGGTAACTTGCCATAGAACAAGCTATTATGCTATTGTTCGTTCCCAGGTTGAGCGCTTCTCTCTTTTAATTTATGCAAATTATGACACTTGGGGAAGTCTCCCTAAGTGTGATGCGGGAATCCAGACGTGGACCCGTTGCTCAGTGTGCCTAGAGGGATATGGCTGCACCTCACTGACGAGGCCCACAATAGGCCGAAACGTACGTCTGGGGTTTTGCTGTTTCTCTTGTTCAGAGAGGGATTGCCTGGTATTTCGGGGCTGGACTGCACTGTGAAGTCAGGATCAGACTGATATGCTACAGGAAAGTTCTTCTCTGTGAAAGGCACATATTGAGCAAAAAGAGGCTGCTTCTAGGGTGGTAACTTGCCATAGAACAAGCTATTATGCTATTGTTCGTTCCCAGGTTGAGCGCTTCTCTCTTTTAATTTATGCAAATTATGACACTTGGGGAAGTCTCCCTAAGTGTGATGCGGGAATCCAGACGTGGACCCGTTTGCTCAGTGTGCCTAGAGGGATATGGCTGCACCTCACTGACGAGGCCCACAATAGGCCGAAACGTACGTCTGGGGTTTTGCTGTTTCTCTTGTTCAGAGAGGGATTGCCTGGTATTTCGGGGCTGGACTGCACTGTGAAGTCAGGATCAGACTGATATGCTACAGGAAAGTTCTTCTCTGTGAAAGGCACATATTGAGCAAAAAGAGGCTGCTTCTAGGGTGGTAACTTGCCATAGAACAAGCTATTATGCTATTGTTCGTTCCCAGGTTGAGCGCTTCTCTCTTTTAATTTATGCAAATTATGACACTTGGGGAAGTCTCCCTAAGTGTGATGCGGGAATCCAGACGTGGACCCGTTGCTCAGTGTGCCTAGAGGGATATGGCTGCACCTCACTGACGAGGCCCACAATAGGCCGAAACGTACGTCTGGGGTTTTGCTGTTTCTCTTGTTCAGAGAGGGATTGCCTGGTATTTCGGGGCTGGACTGCACTGTGAAGTCAGGATCAGACTGATATGCTACAGGAAAGTTCTTCTCTGTGAAAGGCACATATTGAGCAAAAAGAGGCTGCTTCTAGGGTGGTAACTTGCCATAGAACAAGCTATTATGCTATTGTTCGTTCCCAGGTTGAGCGCTTCTCTCTTTTAATTTATGCAAATTATGACACTTGGGGAAGTCTCCCTAAGTGTGATGCGGGAATCCAGACGTGGACCCGTTGCTCAGTGTGCCTAGAGGGATATGGCTGCACCTCACTGACGAGGCCCACAATAGGCCGAAACGTACGTCTGGGGTTTTGCTGTTTCTCTTGTTCAGAGAGGGATTGCCTGGTATTTCGGGGCTGGACTGCACTGTGAAGTCAGGATCAGACTGATATGCTACAGGAAAGTTCTTCTCTGTGAAAGGCACATATTGAGCAAAAAGAGGCTGCTTCTAGGGTGGTAACTTGCCATAGAACAAGCTATTATGCTATTGTTCGTTCCCAGGTTGAGCGCTTCTCTCTTTTAATTTATGCAAATTATGACACTTGGGGAAGTCTCCCTAAGTGTGATGCGGGAATCCAGACGTGGACCCGTTGCTCAGTGTGCCTAGAGGGATATGGCTGCACCTCACTGACGAGGCCCACAATAGGCCGAAACGTACGTCTGGGGTTTTGCTGTTTCTCTTGTTCAGAGAGGGATTGCCTGGTATTTCGGGGCTGGACTGCACTGTGAAGTCAGGATCAGACTGATATGCTACAGGAAAGTTCTTCTCTGTGAAAGGCACATATTGAGCAAAAAGAGGCTGCTTCTAGGGTGGTAACTTGCCATAGAACAAGCTATTATGCTATTGTTCGTTCCCAGGTTGAGCGCTTCTCTCTTTTAATTTATGCAAATTATGACACTTGGGGAAGTCTCCCTAAGTGTGATGCGGGAATCCAGACGTGGACCCGTTGCTCAGTGTGCCTAGAGGGATATGGCTGCACCTCACTGACGAGGCCCACAATAGGCCGAAACGTACGTCTGGGGTTTTGCTGTTTCTCTTGTTCAGAGAGGGATTGCCTGGTATTTCGGGGCTGGACTGCACTGTGAAGTCAGGATCAGACTGATATGCTACAGGAAAGTTCTTCTCTGTGAAAGGCACATATTGAGCAAAAAGAGGCTGCTTCTAGGGTGGTAACTTGCCATAGAACAAGCTATTATGCTATTGTTCGTTCCCAGGTTGAGCGCTTCTCTCTTTTAATTTATGCAAATTATGACACTTGGGGAAGTCTCCCTAAGTGTGATGCGGGAATCCAGACGTGGACCCGTTGCTCAGTGTGCCTAGAGGGATATGGCTGCACCTCACTGACGAGGCCCACAATAGGCCGAAACGTACGTCTGGGGTTTTGCTGTTTCTCTTGTTCAGAGAGGGATTGCCTGGTATTTCGGGGCTGGACTGCACTGTGAAGTCAGGATCAGACTGATATGCTACAGGAAAGTTCTTCTCTGTGAAAGGCACATATTGAGCAAAAAGAGGCTGCTTCTAGGGTGGTAACTTGCCATAGAACAAGCTATTATGCTATTGTTCGTTCCCAGGTTGAGCGCTTCTCTCTTTTAATTTATGCAAATTATGACACTTGGGGAAGTCTCCCTAAGTGTGATGCGGGAATCCAGACGTGGACCCGTTGCTCAGTGTGCCTAGAGGGATATGGCTGCACCTCACTGACGAGGCCCACAATAGGCCGAAACGTACGTCTGGGGTTTTGCTGTTTCTCTTGTTCAGAGAGGGATTGCCTGGTATTTCGGGGCTGGACTGCACTGTGAAGTCAGGATCAGACTGATATGCTACAGGAAAGTTCTTCTCTGTGAAAGGCACATATTGAGCAAAAAGAGGCTGCTTCTAGGGTGGTAACTTGCCATAGAACAAGCTATTATGCTATTGTTCGTTCCCAGGTTGAGCGCTTCTCTCTTTTAATTTATGCAAATTATGACACTTGGGGAAGTCTCCCTAAGTGTGATGCGGGAATCCAGACGTGGACCCGTTGCTCAGTGTGCCTAGAGGGATATGGCTGCACCTCACTGACGAGGCCCACAATAGGCCGAAACGTACGTCTGGGGTTTTGCTGTATCTCTTGTTCAGAGAGGGATTGCCTGGTATTTCGGGGCTGGACTGCACTGTGAAGTCAGGATCAGACTGATATGCTACAGGAAAGTTCTTCTCTGTGAAAGGCACATATTGAGCAAAAAGAGGCTGCTTCTAGGGTGGTAACTTGCCATAGAACAAGCTATTATGCTATTGTTCGTTCCCAGGTTGAGCGCTTCTCTCTTTTAATTTATGCAAATTATGACACTTGGGGAAGTCTCCCTAAGTGTGATGCGGGAATCCAGACGTGGACCCGTTGCTCAGTGTGCCTAGAGGGATATGGCTGCACCTCACTGACGAGGCCCACAATAGGCCGAAACGTACGTCTGGGGTTTTGCTGTTTCTCTTGTTCAGAGAGGGATTGCCTGGTATTTCGGGGCTGGACTGCACTGTGAAGTCAGGATCAGACTGATATGCTACAGGAAAGTTCTTCTCTGTGAAAGGCACATATTGAGCAAAAAGAGGCTGCTTCTAGGGTGGTAACTTGCCATAGAACAAGCTATTATGCTATTGTTCGTTCCCAGGTTGAGCGCTTCTCTCTTTTAATTTATGCAAATTATGACACTTGGGGAAGTCTCCCTTAGTGTGATGCGGGAATCCAGA
>NC_069502.1:15275300-15312800 GCF_027579735.1 Bombina bombina | reverse complement strand
AATTTTAAAAAGAACTATTTGCTGTAAAATATAGGAGTTGTCCTTGATCATACTAACATTTGTTCATTATTGTGCTTCATCTCTGACAGACGACCCAGTACCGGGGGTTCCTATGGAACCACAATTGTCGCCGGGGGTAGCTGAAGAGGAGGTGGTGGCAAGAGTGGAATGTAAGTTAAAAGAATATAATGTTTTACAAATTGTATCTTTATTAAGATTTTATCTAACATATGTTCTTTGGTCTTTTTATAGATCGAGATCAGGGCACCCAAACTGGGCCATTCATGGCGGATATGTTCAGAAACCTGGCACAAGGACTGGACATTGTAGCAAGGGCTGTCCGTGAAATACAGGAGTCCATGGTTAATTTGTTTAAAAAAAAAAAAAAAAAAACAACAATTTAAGTTTTTATAAAAAAAAAAGTTTTAAAACAAAGAAAAATTAGTTTAAAAAAAAAAACATATATATATATTTAAAATAAATATCTATTGAATATTAATTATTGTGTTGCTGTATTCATTTAAATATTTTTTAAAAGTGACACACAAGAGCTGCTGGTGCAATGCTGAATACGGCGAGCGTATTGCTCGACGTATTCAGCGATGTCTGTCGGACCTGATCCGCTCTGTGGGATCAGGTCCGACAGACATTGATAACTAAAGGCCATAATATGATTGGCTTTCACATGTGCATAGCTATTTCTATTATTAAAGGTTATCTAAGGATTACAGTGAAAATGAACATCAGATAGAGATATCAAGGAATATATATATATGTGTGAGAAGGCAAGACAATGAAACGTATAAGCTAACAAGTCAATTACAAACTATTAAATATGTACATACATACAGATAGAGATATCAAGGTATATATATATATATGTGTGAGAAGGCAAGACAATGAAACATATAAGCTAACAAGTCAATTACAAACTATTAAATATGTACATACATACAGATAGAGATATCAAGGAATATATATATATGTGTGAGAAGGCAAGGCAATGAAACATATAAGCTAACAAGTCAATTACAAACTATTAAATATGTACATACATACAGATAGAGATATCAAGGTATATATATATATATATGTGTGAGAAGGCAAGACAATGAAACATATAAGCTAACAAGTCAATTACAAACTATTAAATATGTACATACATACAGATAGAGATATCAAGGTATATATATATATATGTGTGAGAAGGCAAGGCAATGAAACATATAAGCTAACAAGTCAATTACAAACTATTAAATATGTACATACATACAGATAGAGATATCAAGGAATATATATATATATATATATATGTGAGAAGGCAAGACAATGAAACATATAAGCTAACAAGTCAATTACAAACTATTAAATATGTACATACATACAGATAGAGATATCAAGGAATATATATATATGTGAGAAGGCAAGGCAATGAAACATATAAGCTAACAAGTCAATTACAAACTATTAAATATGTACATACATACAGATAGAGATATCAAGGAATATATATATATATGTGTGTGAGAAGGCAAGACAATGAAACATATAAGCTAACAAGTCAATTACAAACTATTAAATATGTACATACATACAGATAGAGATATCAAGGAATATATATATATGTGAGAAGGCAAGACAATGAAACATATAAGCTAACAAGTCAATTACAAACTATTAAATATGTACATACATACAGATAGAGATATCAAGGAATATATATATATATATATATGTGAGAAGGCAAGACAATGAAACATATAAGCTAACAAGTCAATTACAAACTATTAAATATGTACATACATACAGATAGAGATATCAAGGAATATATATATATATGTGAGAAGGCAAGACAATGAAACATATAAGCTAACAAGTCAATTACAAACTATTAAATATGTACATACATACAGATAGAGATATCAAGGAATATATATATATGTGAGAAGGCAAGACAATGAAACATATAAGCTAACAAGGCAATTACAAACTATTAAATATGTACATACATACAGATAGAGATATCAAGGAATATATATATATATATATATGTGTGTGAGAAGGCAAGACAATGAAACATATAAGCTAACAAGTCAATTACAAACTATTAAATATGTACATACATACAGATAGAGATATCAAGGTATATATATATATGTGTGAGAAGGCAAGGCAATGAAACATATAAGCTAACAAGTCAATTACAAACTATTAAATATGTACATACATACAGATAGAGATATCAAGGTATATATATATGTGTGTGAGAAGGCAAGGCAATGAAACATATAAGCTAACAAGTCAATTACAAACTATTAAATATGTACATACATACAGATAGAGATATCAAGGTATATATATATATATATATATATATATATATATATATATATATATGTGTGTGTGAGAAGGCAAGACAATGAAACATATAAGCTAACAAGGCAATTACAAACTATTAAATATGTACATACATACAGATAGAGATATCAAGGAATATATATATATATATGTGAGAAGGCAAGGCAATGAAACGTATAAGCTAACAAGGCAATTACAAACTATTAAATATGTACATACATACAGATAGAGATATCAAGGAATATATATATATATGTGAGAAGGCAAGGCAATGAAACATATAAGCTAACAAGTCAATTACAAACTATTAAATATGTACATACATACAGATAGAGATATCAAGGTATATATATATATGTGAGAAGGCAAGACAATGAAACATATAAGCTAACAAGTCAATTACAAACTATTAAATATGTACATACATACAGATAGAGATATCAAGGTATATATATATATGTGAGAAGGCAAGACAATGAAACGTATAAGCTAACAAGGCAATTACAAACTATTAAATATGTACATACATACAGATAGAGATATCAAGGAATATATATATATATGTGTGAGAAGGCAAGGCAATGAAACATATAAGCTAACAAGTCAATTACAAACTATTAAATATGTACATACATACAGATAGAGATATCAAGGAATATATATATATATGTGAGAAGGCAAGACAATGAAACATATAAGCTAACAAGTCAATTACAAACTATTAAATATGTACATACATACAGATAGAGATATCAAGGAATATATATATATATGTGAGAAGGCAAGACAATGAAACATATAAGCTAACAAGTCAATTACAAACTATTAAATATGTACATACATACAGATAGAGATATCAAGGAATATATATATATATGTGTGAGAAGGCAAGACAATGAAACATATAAGCTAACAAGTCAATTACAAACTATTAAATATGTACATACATACAGATAGAGATATCAAGGAATATATATATATATGTGAGAAGGCAAGACAATGAAACATATAAGCTAACAAGTCAATTACAAACTATTAAATATGTACATACATACAGATAGAGATATCAAGGAATATATATATATATGTGTGTGAGAAGGCAAGACAATGAAACATATAAGCTAACAAGGCAATTACAAACTATTAAATATGTACATACATACAGATAGAGATATCAAGGAATATATATATATATATATATGTGTGTGAGAAGGCAAGACAATGAAACATATAAGCTAACAAGTCAATTACAAACTATTAAATATGTACATACATACAGATAGAGATATCAAGGTATATATATATATGTGTGAGAAGGCAAGACAATGAAACATATAAGCTAACAAGTCAATTACAAACTATTAAATATGTACATACATACAGATAGAGATATCAAGGTATATATATATATATATATATATATATATATATATATATATATGTGTGTGTGAGAAGGCAAGACAATGAAACATATAAGCTAACAAGGCAATTACAAACTATTAAATATGTACATACATACAGATAGAGATATCAAGGAATATATATATATATATGTGAGAAGGCAAGGCAATGAAACGTATAAGCTAACAAGGCAATTACAAACTATTAAATATGTACATACATACAGATAGAGATATCAAGGAATATATATATATATGTGTGAGAAGGCAAGACAATGAAACATATAAGCTAACAAGTCAATTACAAACTATTAAATATGTACATACATACAGATAGAGATATCAAGGAATATATATATATATATGTGAGAAGGCAAGACAATGAAACATATAAGCTAACAAGTCAATTACAAACTATTAAATATGTACATACATACAGATAGAGATATCAAGGAATATATATATATATGTGTGAGAAGGCAAGACAATGAAACATATAAGCTAACAAGTCAATTACAAACTATTAAATATGTACATACATACAGATAGAGATATCAAGGTATATATATATATGTGAGAAGGCAAGACAATGAAACATATAAGCTAACAAGTCAATTACAAACTATTAAATATGTACATACATACAGATAGAGATATCAAGGAATATATATATATGTGTGAGAAGGCAAGGCAATGAAACATATAAGCTAACAAGTCAATTACAAACTATTAAATATGTACATACATACAGATAGAGATATCAAGGAATATATATATATATGTGTGAGAAGGCAAGACAATGAAACGTATAAGCTAACAAGGCAATTACAAACTATTAAATATGTACATACATACAGATAGAGATATCAAGGAATATATATATATGTGTGTGTGAGAAGGCAAGACAATGAAACATATAAGCTAACAAGTCAATTACAAACTATTAAATATGTACATACATACAGATAGAGATATCAAGGTATATATATATATATGTGTGAGAAGGCAAGACAATGAAACGTATAAGCTAACAAGGCAATTACAAACTATTAAATATGTACATACATACAGATAGAGATATCAAGGAATATATATATATATGTGTGAGAAGGCAAGACAATGAAACATATAAGCTAACAAGTCAATTACAAACTATTAAATATGTACATACATACAGATAGAGATATCAAGGAATATATATATATATATGTGAGAAGGCAAGACAATGAAACATATAAGCTAACAAGTCAATTACAAACTATTAAATATGTACATACATACAGATAGAGATATCAAGGAATATATATATATATGTGTGAGAAGGCAAGACAATGAAACATATAAGCTAACAAGTCAATTACAAACTATTAAATATGTACATACATACAGATAGAGATATCAAGGAATATATATATATGTGTGTGAGAAGGCAAGACAATGAAACATATAAGCTAACAAGTCAATTACAAACTATTAAATATGTACATACATACAGATAGAGATATCAAGGTATATATATATATATATGTGTGAGAAGGCAAGACAATGAAACGTATAAGCTAACAAGGCAATTACAAACTATTAAATATGTACATACATACAGATAGAGATATCAAGGAATATATATATATATGTGTGAGAAGGCAAGACAATGAAACGTATAAGCTAACAAGGCAATTACAAACTATTAAATATGTACATACATACAGATAGAGATATCAAGGAATATATATATATATGTGTGAGAAGGCAAGACAATGAAACGTATAAGCTAACAAGGCAATTACAAACTATTAAATATGTACATACATACAGATAGAGATATCAAGGAATATATATATATGTGAGAAGGCAAGACAATGAAACATATAAGCTAACAAGGCAATTACAAACTATTAAATATGTACATACATACAGATAGAGATATCAAGGAATATATATATATATATGTGAGAAGGCAAGGCAATGAAACGTATAAGCTAACAAGTCAATTACAAACTATTAAATATGTACATACATACAGATAGAGATATCAAGGAATATATATATATATATATGTGTGAGAAGGCAAGACAATGAAACATATAAGCTAACAAGTCAATTACAAACTATTAAATATGTACATACATACAGATAGAGATATCAAGGTATATATATATATATGTGAGAAGGCAAGACAATGAAACATATAAGCTAACAAGGCAATTACAAACTATTAAATATGTACATACATACAGATAGAGATATCAAGGAATATATATATATGTGAGAAGGCAAGACAATGAAACATATAAGCTAACAAGGCAATTACAAACTATTAAATATGTACATACATACAGATAGAGATATCAAGGAATATATATATATATGTGTGAGAAGGCAAGACAATGAAACATATAAGCTAACAAGTCAATTACAAACTATTAAATATGTACATACATACAGATAGAGATATCAAGGAATATATATATATATGTGTGTGAGAAGGCAAGACAATGAAACATATAAGCTAACAAGTCAATTACAAACTATTAAATATGTACATACATACAGATAGAGATATCAAGGAATATATATATATATATGTGAGAAGGCAAGACAATGAAACATATAAGCTAACAAGTCAATTACAAACTATTAAATATGTACATACATACAGATAGAGATATCAAGGAATATATATATATATGTGAGAAGGCAAGACAATGAAACATATAAGCTAACAAGTCAATTACAAACTATTAAATATGTACATACATACAGATAGAGATATCAAGGAATATATATATATGTGTGAGAAGGCAAGACAATGAAACATATAAGCTAACAAGTCAATTACAAACTATTAAATATGTACATACATACAGATATAGATATCAAGGTATATATATACAGGGAGTGCAGAATTATTAGGCAAGTTGTATTTTTGAGGATTAATTTTATTATTGAACAACAACCATGTTCTCAATGAACCCAAAAAACTCATTAATATCAAAGCTGAATATTTTTGGAAGTAGTTTTTAGTTTGTTTTTAGTTTTAGCTATTTTAGGGGGATATCTGTGTGTGCAGGTGACTATTACTGTGCATAATTATTAGGCAACTTAACAAAAAACAAATATATACCCATTTCAATTATTTATTTTTACCAGTGAAACCAATATAACATCTCAACATTCACAAATATACATTTCTGACATTCAAAAACAAAACAAAAACAAATCAGTGACCAATATAGCCACCTTTCTTTGCAAGGACACTCAAAAGCCTGCCATCCATGGATTCTGTCAGTGTTTTGATCTGTTCACCATCAACATTGCATGCAGCAGCAACCACAGCCTCCCAGACACTGTTCAGAGAGGTGTACTTTTTTCCCTCCTTGTAAATCTCACATTTGATGATGGACCACAGGTTCTCAATGGGGTTCAGATCAGGTGAACAAGGAGGCCATGTCATTAGATTTTCTTCTTTTATACCCTTTCTTGCCAGCCACGCTGTGGAGTACTTGGACGCGTGTGATGGAGCATTGTCCTGCATGAAAATCATGTTTTTCTTGAAGGATGCAGACTTCTTCCTGTACCATTGCTTGAAGAAGGTGTCTTCCAGAAACTGGCAGTAGGACTGGGAGTTGAGCCTGACTCCATCCTCAACCCAAAAAGGCCCCACAAGCTCATCTTTGATGATACCAGCCCAAACCAGTACTCTACCTCCACCTTGCTGGCGTCTGAGTCGGACTGGAGCTCTCTGCCCTTTACCAATCCAGACACGGGCCCATCCATCTGGCCCATCAAGACTCACTCTCATTTCATCAGTCCATAAAACCTTAGAAAAATCAGTCTTGAGATATTTTTTGGCCCAGTCTTGACGTTTCAGCTTGTGTGTCTTGTTCAGTGGTGGTCGTCTTTCAGCCTTTCTTACATTGGCCATGTCTCTGAGTATTGCACACCTTGTGCTTTTGGGGAATCCAGTGATGTTGCAGCTCTGAAATATGACCAAACTGGTGGCAAATGGCGTCTTGGCAGCTGCACACTTGACTTTTCTCAGTTCATGGGCAGTTATTTTGCGCCTTGGTTTTTCCACACACTTCTTGCGACCCTGTTGACTATTTTGAATGAAACGCTTGATTGTTCAATGATCACGCTTCAGAAGCTTTGCAATTTTAAGAGTGCTGCATCCCTCTGCAAGATATCTCACTATTTTTGACTTTTCTGAGCCTGTCAAGTCCTTCTTTTGACCCATTTTGCCAAAGGAAAGGAAGTTGCCTAATAATTATGCACACCTGATATAGGGTGTTGATGTCATTAGACCACACCCCTTCTCATTACAGAGATGCACATCACCTAATATGCTTAATTGGTAGTAGGCTTTTGAGCCTATACAGCTTGGAGTAAGACAACATGCATAAAGAGGATGATGTGGTCAAAATACTCATTTGCCTAATAATTCTGCACTCCCTGTATATATATGTGTGAGAAGGCAAGACAATGAAACATATAAGCTAACAAGTCAATTACAAACTATTAAATATGTACATACATACAGATAGAGATATCAAGGAATATATATATATGTGAGAAGGCAAGACAATGAAACATATAAGCTAACAAGTCAATTACAAACTATTAAATATGTACATACATACAGATAGAGATATCAAGGAATATATATATATATGTGAGAAGGCAAGACAATGAAACATATAAGCTAACAAGTCAATTACAAACTATTAAATATGTACATACATACAGATAGAGATATCAAGGAATATATATATATATATGTGTGTGAGAAGGCAAGACAATGAAACATATAAGCTAACAAGTCAATTACAAACTATTAAATATGTACATACATACAGATAGAGATATCAAGGTATATATATATATGTGAGAAGGCAAGACAATGAAACATATAAGCTAACAAGTCAATTACAAACTATTAAATATGTACATACATACAGATAGAGATATCAAGGAATATATATATATATGTGAGAAGGCAAGGCAATGAAACATATAAGCTAACAAGTCAATTACAAACTATTAAATATGTACATACATACAGATAGAGATATCAAGGAATATATATATATGTGAGAAGGCAAGACAATGAAACATATAAGCTAACAAGTCAATTACAATCTATTAAATATGTACATACATACAGATAGAGATATCAAGGAATATATATATATGTGAGAAGGCAAGACAATGAAACGTATAAGCTAACAAGGCAATTATAAACTATTAAATATGTACATACATACAGATAGAGATATCAAGGAATATATATATATATATATGTGTGAGAAGGCAAGACAATGAAACATATAAGCTAACAAGTCAATTACAAACTATTAAATATGTACATACATACAGATAGAGATATCAAGGAATATATATATATATGTGAGAAGGCAAGACAATGAAACATATAAGCTAACAAGTCAATTACAAACTATTAAATATGTACATACATACAGATAGAGATATCAAGGAATATATATATATGTGTGAGAAGGCAAGACAATGAAACATATAAGCTAACAAGGCAATTACAAACTATTAAATATGTACATACATACAGATAGAGATATCAAGGAATATATATATATATATGTGAGAAGGCAAGACAATGAAACATATAAGCTAACAAGGCAATTACAAACTATTAAATATGTACATACATACAGATAGAGATATCAAGGAATATATATATATATGTGTGAGAAGGCAAGACAATGAAACATATAAGCTAACAAGGCAATTACAAACTATTAAATATGTACATACATACAGATAGAGATATCAAGGAATATATATATATATATATGTGTGAGAAGGCAAGACAATGAAACATATAAGCTAACAAGTCAATTACAAACTATTAAATATGTACATACATACAGATAGAGATATCAAGGTATATATATATATATATGTGAGAGAAGGCAAGACAATGAAACGTATAAGCTAACAAGGCAATTACAAACTATTAAATATGTACATACATACAGATAGAGATATCAAGGAATATATATATGTGTGTGAGAAGGCAAGACAATGAAACATATAAGCTAACAAGTCAATTACAAACTATTAAATATGTACATACATACAGATAGAGATATCAAGGTATATATATATATATGTGAGAAGGCAAGACAATGAAACATATAAGCTAACAAGTCAATTACAAACTATTAAATATGTACATACATACAGATAGAGATATCAAGGAATATATATATATATGTGAGAAGGCAAGACAATGAAACATATAAGCTAACAAGTCAATTACAAACTATTAAATATGTACATACATACAGATAGAGATATCAAGGAATATATATATATGTGAGAAGGCAAGACAATGAAACATATAAGCTAACAAGGCAATTACAAACTATTAAATATGTACATACATACAGATAGAGATATCAAGGAATATATATATATATGTGTGAGAAGGCAAGACAATGAAACATATAAGCTAACAAGTCAATTACAAACTATTAAATATGTACATACATACAGATAGAGATATCAAGGAATATATATATATATATGTGAGAAGGCAAGACAATGAAACATATAAGCTAACAAGTCAATTACAAACTATTAAATATGTACATACATACAGATAGAGATATCAAGGAATATATATATATATATGTGAGAAGGCAAGACAATGAAACATATAAGCTAACAAGTCAATTACAAACTATTAAATATGTACATACATACAGATAGAGATATCAAGGAATATATATATATATGTGTGTGAGAAGGCAAGACAATGAAACATATAAGCTAACAAGTCAATTACAAACTATTAAATATGTACATACATACAGATAGAGATATCAAGGAATATATATATATATATGTGAGAAGGCAAGACAATGAAACATATAAGCTAACAAGTCAATTACAAACTATTAAATATGTACATACATACAGATAGAGATATCAAGGAATATATATATATATGTGAGAAGGCAAGACAATGAAACATATAAGCTAACAAGTCAATTACAAACTATTAAATATGTACATACATACAGATAGAGATATCAAGGAATATATATATATGTGTGAGAAGGCAAGACAATGAAACATATAAGCTAACAAGTCAATTACAAACTATTAAATATGTACATACATACAGATATAGATATCAAGGTATATATATACAGGGAGTGCAGAATTATTAGGCAAGTTGTATTTTTGAGGATTAATTTTATTATTGAACAACAACCATGTTCTCAATGAACCCAAAAAACTCATTAATATCAAAGCTGAATATTTTTGGAAGTAGTTTTTAGTTTGTTTTTAGTTTTAGCTATTTTAGGGGGATATCTGTGTGTGCAGGTGACTATTACTGTGCATAATTATTAGGCAACTTAACAAAAAACAAATATATACCCATTTCAATTATTTATTTTTACCAGTGAAACCAATATAACATCTCAACATTCACAAATATACATTTCTGACATTCAAAAACAAAACAAAAACAAATCAGTGACCAATATAGCCACCTTTCTTTGCAAGGACACTCAAAAGCCTGCCATCCATGGATTCTGTCAGTGTTTTGATCTGTTCACCATCAACATTGCATGCAGCAGCAACCACAGCCTCCCAGACACTGTTCAGAGAGGTGTACTTTTTTCCCTCCTTGTAAATCTCACATTTGATGATGGACCACAGGTTCTCAATGGGGTTCAGAACAGGTGAACAAGGAGGCCATGTCATTAGATTTTCTTCTTTTATACCCTTTCTTGCCAGCCACGCTGTGGAGTACTTGGACGCGTGTGATGGAGCATTGTCCTGCATGAAAATCATGTTTTTCTTGAAGGATGCAGACTTCTTCCTGTACCATTGCTTGAAGAAGGTGTCTTCCAGAAACTGGCAGTAGGACTGGGAGTTGAGCCTGACTCCATCCTCAACCCAAAAAGGCCCCACAAGCTCATCTTTGATGATACCAGCCCAAACCAGTACTCTACCTCCACCTTGCTGGCGTCTGAGTCGGACTGGAGCTCTCTGCCCTTTACCAATCCAGACACGGGCCCATCCATCTGGCCCATCAAGACTCACTCTCATTTCATCAGTCCATAAAACCTTAGAAAAATCAGTCTTGAGATATTTTTTGGCCCAGTCTTGACGTTTCAGCTTGTGTGTCTTGTTCAGTGGTGGTCGTCTTTCAGCCTTTCTTACATTGGCCATGTCTCTGAGTATTGCACACCTTGTGCTTTTGGGGAATCCAGTGATGTTGCAGCTCTGAAATATGACCAAACTGGTGGCAAATGGCGTCTTGGCAGCTGCACACTTGACTTTTCTCAGTTCATGGGCAGTTATTTTGCGCCTTGGTTTTTCCACACACTTCTTGCGACCCTGTTGACTATTTTGAATGAAACGCTTGATTGTTCAATGATCACGCTTCAGAAGCTTTGCAATTTTAAGAGTGCTGCATCCCTCTGCAAGATATCTCACTATTTTTGACTTTTCTGAGCCTGTCAAGTCCTTCTTTTGACCCATTTTGCCAAAGGAAAGGAAGTTGCCTAATAATTATGCACACCTGATATAGGGTGTTGATGTCATTAGACCACACCCCTTCTCATTACAGAGATGCACATCACCTAATATGCTTAATTGGTAGTAGGCTTTTGAGCCTATACAGCTTGGAGTAAGACAACATGCATAAAGAGGATGATGTGGTCAAAATACTAATTTGCCTAATAATTCTGCACTCCCTGTATATATATGTGTGAGAAGGCAAGACAATGAAACATATAAGCTAACAAGTCAATTACAAACTATTAAATATGTACATACATACAGATAGAGATATCAAGGTATATATATATATGTGAGAAGGCAAGACAATGAAACATATAAGCTAACAAGTCAATTACAAACTATTAAATATGTACATACATACAGATAGAGATATCAAGGTATATATATATATGTGAGAAGGCAAGACAATGAAACATATAAGCTAACAAGTCAATTACAAACTATTAAATATGTACATACATACAGATAGAGATATCAAGGAATATATATATATATGTGAGAAGGCAAGGCAATGAAACATATAAGCTAACAAGTCAATTACAAACTATTAAATATGTACATACATACAGATAGAGATATCAAGGAATATATATATATGTGAGAAGGCAAGACAATGAAACATATAAGCTAACAAGTCAATTACAATCTATTAAATATGTACATACATACAGATAGAGATATCAAGGAATATATATATATGTGAGAAGGCAAGACAATGAAACGTATAAGCTAACAAGGCAATTATAAACTATTAAATATGTACATACATACAGATAGAGATATCAAGGAATATATATATATATATATGTGTGAGAAGGCAAGACAATGAAACATATAAGCTAACAAGTCAATTACAAACTATTAAATATGTACATACATACAGATAGAGATATCAAGGAATATATATATATATGTGAGAAGGCAAGACAATGAAACATATAAGCTAACAAGTCAATTACAAACTATTAAATATGTACATACATACAGATAGAGATATCAAGGAATATATATATATGTGTGAGAAGGCAAGACAATGAAACATATAAGCTAACAAGGCAATTACAAACTATTAAATATGTACATACATACAGATAGAGATATCAAGGAATATATATATATATATGTGAGAAGGCAAGACAATGAAACATATAAGCTAGCAAGGCAATTACAAACTATTAAATATGTACATACATACAGATAGAGATATCAAGGAATATATATATATATGTGTGAGAAGGCAAGACAATGAAACATATAAGCTAACAAGGCAATTACAAACTATTAAATATGTACATACATACAGATAGAGATATCAAGGAATATATATATATATATATATGTGTGAGAAGGCAAGACAATGAAACATATAAGCTAACAAGTCAATTACAAACTATTAAATATGTACATACATACAGATAGAGATATCAAGGTATATATATATATATATGTGAGAGAAGGCAAGACAATGAAACGTATAAGCTAACAAGGCAATTACAAACTATTAAATATGTACATACATACAGATAGAGATATCAAGGAATATATATATATATGTGAGAAGGCAAGACAATGAAACATATAAGCTAACAAGTCAATTACAAACTATTAAATATGTACATACATACAGATAGAGATATCAAGGAATATATATATATATATATGTGTGTGAGAAGGCAAGACAATGAAACATATAAGCTAACAAGTCAATTACAAACTATTAAATATGTACATACATACAGATAGAGATATCAAGGTATATATATATATGTGAGAAGGCAAGACAATGAAACATATAAGCTAACAAGTCAATTACAAACTATTAAATATGTACATACATACAGATAGAGATATCAAGGAATATATATATATATGTGAGAAGGCAAGGCAATGAAACATATAAGCTAACAAGTCAATTACAAACTATTAAATATGTACATACATACAGATAGAGATATCAAGGAATATATATATATGTGAGAAGGCAAGACAATGAAACATATAAGCTAACAAGGCAATTACAAACTATTAAATATGTACATACATACAGATAGAGATATCAAGGAATATATATATATATGTGTGAGAAGGCAAGACAATGAAACATATAAGCTAACAAGTCAATTACAAACTATTAAATATGTACATACATACAGATAGAGATATCAAGGAATATATATATATATGTGTGTGAGAAGGCAAGACAATGAAACATATAAGCTAACAAGTCAATTACAAACTATTAAATATGTACATACATACAGATAGAGATATCAAGGAATATATATATATATATGTGAGAAGGCAAGACAATGAAACATATAAGCTAACAAGTCAATTACAAACTATTAAATATGTACATACATACAGATAGAGATATCAAGGAATATATATATATATGTGAGAAGGCAAGACAATGAAACATATAAGCTAACAAGTCAATTACAAACTATTAAATATGTACATACATACAGATAGAGATATCAAGGAATATATATATATGTGTGAGAAGGCAAGACAATGAAACATATAAGCTAACAAGTCAATTACAAACTATTAAATATGTACATACATACAGATATAGATATCAAGGTATATATATACAGGGAGTGCAGAATTATTAGGCAAGTTGTATTTTTGAGGATTAATTTTATTATTGAACAACAACCATGTTCTCAATGAACCCAAAAAACTCATTAATATCAAAGCTGAATATTTTTGGAAGTAGTTTTTAGTTTGTTTTTAGTTTTAGCTATTTTAGGGGGATATCTGTGTGTGCAGGTGACTATTACTGTGCATAATTATTAGGCAACTTAACAAAAAACAAATATATACCCATTTCAATTATTTATTTTTACCAGTGAAACCAATATAACATCTCAACATTCACAAATATACATTTCTGACATTCAAAAACAAAACAAAAACAAATCAGTGACCAATATAGCCACCTTTCTTTGCAAGGACACTCAAAAGCCTGCCATCCATGGATTCTGTCAGTGTTTTGATCTGTTCACCATCAACATTGCATGCAGCAGCAACCACAGCCTCCCAGACACTGTTCAGAGAGGTGTACTTTTTTCCCTCCTTGTAAATCTCACATTTGATGATGGACCACAGGTTCTCAATGGGGTTCAGATCAGGTGAACAAGGAGGCCATGTCATTAGATTTTCTTCTTTTATACCCTTTCTTGCCAGCCACGCTGTGGAGTACTTGGACGCGTGTGATGGAGCATTGTCCTGCATGAAAATCATGTTTTTCTTGAAGGATGCAGACTTCTTCCTGTACCATTGCTTGAAGAAGGTGTCTTCCAGAAACTGGCAGTAGGACTGGGAGTTGAGCCTGACTCCATCCTCAACCCAAAAAGGCCCCACAAGCTCATCTTTGATGATACCAGCCCAAACCAGTACTCTACCTCCACCTTGCTGGCGTCTGAGTCGGACTGGAGCTCTCTGCCCTTTACCAATCCAGACACGGGCCCATCCATCTGGCCCATCAAGACTCACTCTCATTTCATCAGTCCATAAAACCTTAGAAAAATCAGTCTTGAGATATTTTTTGGCCCAGTCTTGACGTTTCAGCTTGTGTGTCTTGTTCAGTGGTGGTCGTCTTTCAGCCTTTCTTACATTGGCCATGTCTCTGAGTATTGCACACCTTGTGCTTTTGGGGAATCCAGTGATGTTGCAGCTCTGAAATATGACCAAACTGGTGGCAAATGGCGTCTTGGCAGCTGCACACTTGACTTTTCTCAGTTCATGGGCAGTTATTTTGCGCCTTGGTTTTTCCACACACTTCTTGCGACCCTGTTGACTATTTTGAATGAAACGCTTGATTGTTCAATGATCACGCTTCAGAAGCTTTGCAATTTTAAGAGTGCTGCATCCCTCTGCAAGATATCTCACTATTTTTGACTTTTCTGAGCCTGTCAAGTCCTTCTTTTGACCCATTTTGCCAAAGGAAAGGAAGTTGCCTAATAATTATGCACACCTGATATAGGGTGTTGATGTCATTAGACCACACCCCTTCTCATTACAGAGATGCACATCACCTAATATGCTTAATTGGTAGTAGGCTTTTGAGCCTATACAGCTTGGAGTAAGACAACATGCATAAAGAGGATGATGTGGTCAAAATACTCATTTGCCTAATAATTCTGCACTCCCTGTATATATATGTGTGAGAAGGCAAGACAATGAAACATATAAGCTAACAAGTCAATTACAAACTATTAAATATGTACATACATACAGATAGAGATATCAAGGAATATATATATATGTGAGAAGGCAAGACAATGAAACATATAAGCTAACAAGTCAATTACAAACTATTAAATATGTACATACATACAGATAGAGATATCAAGGAATATATATATATATGTGAGAAGGCAAGACAATGAAACATATAAGCTAACAAGTCAATTACAAACTATTAAATATGTACATACATACAGATAGAGATATCAAGGAATATATATATATATATGTGTGTGAGAAGGCAAGACAATGAAACATATAAGCTAACAAGTCAATTACAAACTATTAAATATGTACATACATACAGATAGAGATATCAAGGTATATATATATATGTGAGAAGGCAAGACAATGAAACATATAAGCTAACAAGTCAATTACAAACTATTAAATATGTACATACATACAGATAGAGATATCAAGGAATATATATATATATGTGAGAAGGCAAGGCAATGAAACATATAAGCTAACAAGTCAATTACAAACTATTAAATATGTACATACATACAGATAGAGATATCAAGGAATATATATATATGTGAGAAGGCAAGACAATGAAACATATAAGCTAACAAGTCAATTACAATCTATTAAATATGTACATACATACAGATAGAGATATCAAGGAATATATATATATGTGAGAAGGCAAGACAATGAAACGTATAAGCTAACAAGGCAATTATAAACTATTAAATATGTACATACATACAGATAGAGATATCAAGGAATATATATATATATATATGTGTGAGAAGGCAAGACAATGAAACATATAAGCTAACAAGTCAATTACAAACTATTAAATATGTACATACATACAGATAGAGATATCAAGGAATATATATATATATGTGAGAAGGCAAGACAATGAAACATATAAGCTAACAAGTCAATTACAAACTATTAAATATGTACATACATACAGATAGAGATATCAAGGAATATATATATATGTGTGAGAAGGCAAGACAATGAAACATATAAGCTAACAAGGCAATTACAAACTATTAAATATGTACATACATACAGATAGAGATATCAAGGAATATATATATATATATGTGAGAAGGCAAGACAATGAAACATATAAGCTAACAAGGCAATTACAAACTATTAAATATGTACATACATACAGATAGAGATATCAAGGAATATATATATATATGTGTGAGAAGGCAAGACAATGAAACATATAAGCTAACAAGGCAATTACAAACTATTAAATATGTACATACATACAGATAGAGATATCAAGGAATATATATATATATGTGTGAGAAGGCAAGACAATGAAACATATAAGCTAACAAGTCAATTACAAACTATTAAATATGTACATACATACAGATAGAGATATCAAGGTATATATATATATATATGTGAGAGAAGGCAAGACAATGAAACGTATAAGCTAACAAGGCAATTACAAACTATTAAATATGTACATACATACAGATAGAGATATCAAGGAATATATATATGTGTGTGAGAAGGCAAGACAATGAAACATATAAGCTAACAAGTCAATTACAAACTATTAAATATGTACATACATACAGATAGAGATATCAAGGTATATATATATATATGTGAGAAGGCAAGACAATGAAACATATAAGCTAACAAGTCAATTACAAACTATTAAATATGTACATACATACAGATAGAGATATCAAGGAATATATATATATATGTGAGAAGGCAAGACAATGAAACATATAAGCTAACAAGTCAATTACAAACTATTAAATATGTACATACATACAGATAGAGATATCAAGGAATATATATATATATGTGAGAAGGCAAGACAATGAAACATATAAGCTAACAAGGCAATTACAAACTATTAAATATGTACATACATACAGATAGAGATATCAAGGAATATATATATATATGTGTGAGAAGGCAAGACAATGAAACATATAAGCTAACAAGTCAATTACAAACTATTAAATATGTACATACATACAGATAGAGATATCAAGGAATATATATATATATGTGTGTGAGAAGGCAAGACAATGAAACATATAAGCTAACAAGTCAATTACAAACTATTAAATATGTACATACATACAGATAGAGATATCAAGGAATATATATATATGTGAGAAGGCAAGACAATGAAACATATAAGCTAACAAGTCAATTACAAACTATTAAATATGTACATACATACAGATAGAGATATCAAGGAATATATATATATATGTGTGAGAAGGCAAGACAATGAAACATATAAGCTAACAAGTCAATTACAAACTATTAAATATGTACATACATACAGATAGAGATATCAAGGAATATATATATATATGTGTGAGAAGGCAAGACAATGAAACATATAAGCTAACAAGTCAATTACAAACTATTAAATATGTACATACATACAGATAGAGATATCAAGGAATATATATATATATGTGAGAAGGCAAGACAATGAAACATATAAGCTAACAAGTCAATTACAAACTATTAAATATGTACATACATACAGATAGAGATATCAAGGAATATATATATATATATGTGTGAGAAGGCAAGACAATGAAACATATAAGCTAACAAGTCAATTACAAACTATTAAATATGTACATACATACAGATAGAGATATCAAGGAATATATATATATATATGTGAGAAGGCAAGACAATGAAACATATAAGCTAACAAGTCAATTACAAACTATTAAATATGTACATACATACAGATAGAGATATCAAGGAATATATATATATATGTGAGAAGGCAAGACAATGAAACATATAAGCTAACAAGTCAATTACAAACTATTAAATATGTACATACATACAGATAGAGATATCAAGGAATATATATATATATGTGAGAAGGCAAGACAATGAAACATATAAGCTAACAAGGCAATTACAAACTATTAAATATGTACATACATACAGATAGAGATATCAAGGAATATATATATATATATGTGTGTGAGAAGGCAAGACAATGAAACATATAAGCTAACAAGTCAATTACAAACTATTAAATATGTACATACATACAGATAGAGATATCAAGGTATATATATATATGTGTGAGAAGGCAAGACAATGAAACATATAAGCTAACAAGTCAATTACAAACTATTAAATATGTACATACATACAGATAGAGATATCAAGGTATATATATATATATATATATATATATATATATATATATGTGTGTGTGTGAGAAGGCAAGACAATGAAACATATAAGCTAACAAGGCAATTACAAACTATTAAATATGTACATACAAACAGATAGAGATATCAAGGAATATATATATATATGTGTGAGAAGGCAAGACAATGAAACGTATAAGCTAACAAGGCAATTACAAACTATTAAATATGTACATACATACAGATAGAGATATCAAGGAATATATATATATATATATATGTGAGAAGGCAAGGCAATGAAACGTATAAGCTAACAAGGCAATTACAAACTATTAAATATGTACATACATACAGATAGAGATATCAAGGAATATATATATATGTGAGAAGGCAAGACAATGAAACATATAAGCTAACAAGTCAATTACAAACTATTAAATATGTACATACATACAGATAGAGATATCAAGGAATATATATATATGTGAGAAGGCAAGACAATGAAACATATAAGCTAACAAGTCAATTACAAACTATTAAATATGTACATACATACAGATAGAGATATCAAGGAATATATATATATATGTGTGAGAAGGCAAGACAATGAAACATATAAGCTAACAAGTCAATTACAAACTATTAAATATGTACATACATACAGATAGAGATATCAAGGAATATATATATATATGTGTGAGAAGGCAAGACAATGAAACATATAAGCTAACAAGTCAATTACAAACTATTAAATATGTACATACATACAGATAGAGATATCAAGGTATATATATATATGTGAGAAGGCAAGACAATGAAACATATAAGCTAACAAGTCAATTACAAACTATTAAATATGTACATACATACAGATAGAGATATCAAGGTATATATATATATGTGAGAAGGCAAGACAATGAAACATATAAGCTAACAAGTCAATTACAAACTATTAAATATGTACATACATACAGATAGAGATATCAAGGAATATATATATATATGTGTGTGAGAAGGCAAGACAATGAAACATATAAGCTAACAAGTCAATTACAAACTATTAAATATGTACATACATACAGATAGAGATATCAAGGAATATATATATATATATGTGTGAGAAGGCAAGACAATGAAACATATAAGCTAACAAGTCAATTACAAACTATTAAATATGTACATACATACAGATAGAGATATCAAGGTATATATATATGTGTGAGAAGGCAAGGCAATGAAACATATAAGCTAACAAGTCAATTACAAACTATTAAATATGTACATACATACAGATAGAGATATCAAGGTATATATATATGTGTGAGAAGGCAAGGCAATGAAACATATAAGCTAACAAGTCAATTACAAACTATTAAATATGTACATACATACAGATAGAGATATCAAGGAATATATATATATATGTGAGAAGGCAAGACAATGAAACATATAAGCTAACAAGTCAATTACAAACTATTAAATATGTACATACATACAGATAGAGATATCAAGGAATATATATATATATGTGTGAGAAGGCAAGACAATGAAACATATAAGCTAACAAGTCAATTACAAACTATTAAATATGTACATACATACAGATAGAGATATCAAGGTATATATATATGTGTGAGAAGGCAAGGCAATGAAACATATAAGCTAACAAGTCAATTACAAACTATTAAATATGTACATACATACAGATAGAGATATCAAGGAATATATATATATATGTGAGAAGGCAAGACAATGAAACATATAAGCTAACAAGTCAATTACAAACTATTAAATATGTACATACATACAGATAGAGATATCAAGGAATATATATATATATGTGTGAGAAGGCAAGACAATGAAACATATAAGCTAACAAGTCAATTACAAACTATTAAATATGTACATACATACAGATAGAGATATCAAGGAATATATATATATGTGTGAGAAGGCAAGACAATGAAACGTATAAGCTAACAAGTCAATTACAAACTATTAAATATGTACATACATACAGATAGAGATATCAAGGAATATATATATATATGTGTGAGAAGGCAAGACAATGAAACATATAAGCTAACAAGTCAATTACAAACTATTAAATATGTACATACATACAGATAGAGATATCAAGGAATATATATATATGTGTGTGTGAGAAGGCAAGACAATGAAACATATAAGCTAACAAGTCAATTACAAACTATTAAATATGTACATACATACAGATAGAGATATCAAGGTATATATATATATATGTGTGAGAAGGCAAGACAATGAAACATATAAGCTAACAAGGCAATTACAAACTATTAAATATGTACATACATACAGATAGAGATATCAAGGAATATATATATATATGTGTGAGAAGGCAAGACAATGAAACGTATAAGCTAACAAGGCAATTACAAACTATTAAATATGTACATACATACAGATAGAGATATCAAGGAATATATATATATATGTGTGAGAAGGCAAGACAATGAAACGTATAAGCTAACAAGGCAATTACAAACTATTAAATATGTACATACATACAGATAGAGATATCAAGGAATATATATATATGTGAGAAGGCAAGACAATGAAACATATAAGCTAACAAGGCAATTACAAACTATTAAATATGTACATACATACAGATAGAGATATCAAGGAATATATATATATATATGTGAGAAGGCAAGGCAATGAAACGTATAAGCTAACAAGTCAATTACAAACTATTAAATATGTACATACATACAGATAGAGATATCAAGGAATATATATATATATATATGTGTGAGAAGGCAAGACAATGAAACATATAAGCTAACAAGTCAATTACAAACTATTAAATATGTACATACATACAGATAGAGATATCAAGGTATATATATATATATATGTGAGAAGGCAAGACAATGAAACATATAAGCTAACAAGGCAATTACAAACTATTAAATATGTACATACATACAGATAGAGATATCAAGGAATATATATATATATGTGAGAAGGCAAGACAATGAAACATATAAGCTAACAAGGCAATTACAAACTATTAAATATGTACATACATACAGATAGAGATATCAAGGAATATATATATATATGTGTGAGAAGGCAAGACAATGAAACATATAAGCTAACAAGTCAATTACAAACTATTAAATATGTACATACATACAGATAGAGATATCAAGGAATATATATATATATGTGTGTGAGAAGGCAAGACAATGAAACATAAAAGCTAACAAGTCAATTACAAACTATTAAATATGTACATACATACAGATAGAGATATCAAGGAATATATATATATATATGTGAGAAGGCAAGACAATGAAACATATAAGCTAACAAGTCAATTACAAACTATTAAATATGTACATACATACAGATAGAGATATCAAGGAATATATATATATATGTGAGAAGGCAAGACAATGAAACATATAAGCTAACAAGTCAATTACAAACTATTAAATATGTACATACATACAGATATAGATATCAAGGTATATATATACAGGGAGTGCAGAATTATTAGGCAAGTTGTATTTTTGAGGATTAATTTTATTATTGAACAACAACCATGTTCTCAATGAACCCAAAAAACTCATTAATATCAAAGCTGAATATTTTTGGAAGTAGTTTTTAGTTTGTTTTTAGTTTTAGCTATTTTAGGGGGATATCTGTGTGTGCAGGTGACTATTACTGTGCATAATTATTAGGCAACTTAACAAAAAACAAATATATACCCATTTCAATTATTTATTTTTACCAGTGAAACCAATATAACATCTCAACATTCACAAATATACATTTCTGACATTCAAAAACAAAACAAAAACAAATCAGTGACCAATATAGCCACCTTTCTTTGCAAGGACACTCAAAAGCCTGCCATCCATGGATTCTGTCAGTGTTTTGATCTGTTCACCATCAACATTGCATGCAGCAGCAACCACAGCCTCCCAGACACTGTTCAGAGAGGTGTACTTTTTTCCCTCCTTGTAAATCTCACATTTGATGATGGACCACAGGTTCTCAATGGGGTTCAGATCAGGTGAACAAGGAGGCCATGTCATTAGATTTTCTTCTTTTATACCCTTTCTTGCCAGCCACGCTGTGGAGTACTTGGACGCGTGTGATGGAGCATTGTCCTGCATGAAAATCATGTTTTCTTGAAGGATGCAGACTTCTTCCTGTACCATTGCTTGAAGAAGGTGTCTTCCAGAAACTGGCAGTAGGACTGGGAGTTGAGCCTGACTCCATCCTCAACCCAAAAAGGCCCCACAAGCTCATCTTTGATGATACCAGCCCAAACCAGTACTCTACCTCCACCTTGCTGGCGTCTGAGTCGGACTGGAGCTCTCTGCCCTTTACCAATCCAGACACGGGCCCATCCATCTGGCCCATCAAGACTCACTCTCATTTCATCAGTCCATAAAACCTTAGAAAAATCAGTCTTGAGATATTTTTTGGCCCAGTCTTGACGTTTCAGCTTGTGTGTCTTGTTCAGTGGTGGTCGTCTTTCAGCCTTTCTTACATTGGCCATGTCTCTGAGTATTGCACACCTTGTGCTTTTGGGGAATCCAGTGATGTTGCAGCTCTGAAATATGACCAAACTGGTGGCAAATGGCGTCTTGGCAGCTGCACACTTGACTTTTCTCAGTTCATGGGCAGTTATTTTGCGCCTTGGTTTTTCCACACACTTCTTGCGACCCTGTTGACTATTTTGAATGAAACGCTTGATTGTTCAATGATCACGCTTCAGAAGCTTTGCAATTTTAAGAGTGCTGCATCCCTCTGCAAGATATCTCACTATTTTTGACTTTTCTGAGCCTGTCAAGTCCTTCTTTTGACCCATTTTGCCAAAGGAAAGGAAGTTGCCTAATAATTATGCACACCTGATATAGGGTGTTGATGTCATTAGACCACACCCCTTCTCATTACAGAGATGCACATCACCTAATATGCTTAATTGGTAGTAGGCTTTTGAGCCTATACAGCTTGGAGTAAGACAACATGCATAAAGAGGATGATGTGGTCAAAATACTCATTTGCCTAATAATTCTGCACTCCCTGTATATATATGTGTGAGAAGGCAAGACAATGAAACATATAAGCTAACAAGTCAATTACAAACTATTAAATATGTACATACATACAGATAGAGATATCAAGGAATATATATATATGTGAGAAGGCAAGACAATGAAACATATAAGCTAACAAGTCAATTACAAACTATTAAATATGTACATACATACAGATAGAGATATCAAGGAATATATATATATATGTGTGTGAGAAGGCAAGACAATGAAACATATAAGCTAACAAGTCAATTACAAACTATTAAATATGTACATACATACAGATAGAGATATCAAGGTATATATATATATGTGAGAAGGCAAGACAATGAAACATATAAGCTAACAAGTCAATTACAAACTATTAAATATGTACATACATACAGATAGAGATATCAAGGAATATATATATATATATGTGAGAAGGCAAGGCAATGAAACATATAAGCTAACAAGTCAATTACAAACTATTAAATATGTACATACATACAGATAGAGATATCAAGGAATATATATATATGTGAGAAGGCAAGACAATGAAACATATAAGCTAACAAGTCAATTACAATCTATTAAATATGTACATACATACAGATAGAGATATCAAGGAATATATATATATGTGAGAAGGCAAGACAATGAAACGTATAAGCTAACAAGGCAATTATAAACTATTAAATATGTACATACATACAGATAGAGATATCAAGGAATATATATATATTTATATGTGTGAGAAGGCAAGACAATGAAACATATAAGCTAACAAGTCAATTACAAACTATTAAATATGTACATACATACAGATAGAGATATCAAGGAATATATATATATATGTGAGAAGGCAAGACAATGAAACGTATAAGCTAACAAGTCAATTACAAACTATTAAATATGTACATACATACAGATAGAGATATCAAGGTATATATATATATGTGAGAAGGCAAGACAATGAAACATATAAGCTAACAAGTCAATTACAAACTATTAAATATGTACATACATACAGATAGAGATATCAAGGAATATATATATATGTGTGAGAAGGCAAGGCAATGAAACATATAAGCTAACAAGTCAATTACAAACTATTAAATATGTACATACATACAGATAGAGATATCAAGGAATATATATATATATGTGAGAAGGCAAGACAATGAAACATATAAGCTAACAAGTCAATTACAAACTATTAAATATGTACATACATACAGATAGAGATATCAAGGAATATATATATATGTGTGAGAAGGCAAGACAATGAAACATATAAGCTAACAAGGCAATTACAAACTATTAAATATGTACATACATACAGATAGAGATATCAAGGAATATATATATATATATATGTGTGAGAAGGCAAGACAATGAAACATATAAGCTAACAAGTCAATTACAAACTATTAAATATGTACATACATACAGATAGAGATATCAAGGTATATATATATATATATGTGAGAGAAGGCAAGACAATGAAACATATAAGCTAACAAGTCAATTACAAACTATTAAATATGTACATACATACAGATAGAGATATCAAGGAATATATATATATATGTGTGAGAAGGCAAGACAATGAAACATATAAGCTAACAAGGCAATTACAAACTATTAAATATGTACATACATACAGATAGAGATATCAAGGTATATATATATATATGTGAGAAGGCAAGACAATGAAACATATAAGCTAACAAGTCAATTACAAACTATTAAATATGTACATACATACAGATAGAGATATCAAGGAATATATATATATGTGAGAAGGCAAGACAATGAAACATATAAGCTAACAAGTCAATTACAAACTATTAAATATGTACATACATACAGATAGAGATATCAAGGAATATATATATATATATGTGTGAGAAGGCAAGACAATGAAACATATAAGCTAACAAGTCAATTACAAACTATTAAATATGTACATACATACAGATAGAGATATCAAGGAATATATATATATATATGTGTGAGAAGGCAAGACAATGAAACATATAAGCTAACAAGTCAATTACAAACTATTAAATATGTACATACATACAGATAGAGATATCAAGGAATATATATATATGTGAGAAGGCAAGACAATGAAACATATAAGCTAACAAGTCAATTACAAACTATTAAATATGTACATACATACAGATAGAGATATCAAGGAATATATATATATGTGAGAAGGCAAGACAATGAAACATATAAGCTAACAAGTCAATTACAAACTATTAAATATGTACATACATACAGATAGAGATATCAAGGAATATATATATATATATGTGAGAAGGCAAGACAATGAAACATATAAGCTAACAAGTCAATTACAAACTATTAAATATGTACATACATACAGATAGAGATATCAAGGAATATATATATATATGTGTGTGTGAGAAGGCAAGACAATGAAACATATAAGCTAACAAGTCAATTACAAACTATTAAATATGTACATACATACAGATAGAGATATCAAGGAATATATATATATATGTGTGTGAGAAGGCAAGACAATGAAACATATAAGCTAACAAGTCAATTACAAACTATTAAATATGTACATACATACAGATAGAGATATCAAGGAATATATATATATATATGTGTGTGAGAAGGCAAGACAATGAAACATATAAGCTAACAAGTCAATTACAAACTATTAAATATGTACATACATACAGATAGAGATATCAAGGAATATATATATATATGTGTGAGAAGGCAAGGCAATGAAACGTATAAGCTAACAAGTCAATTACAAACTATTAAATATGTACATACATACAGATAGAGATATCAAGGAATATATATATATGTGAGAAGGCAAGACAATGAAACATATAAGCTAACAAGTCAATTACAAACTATTAAATATGTACATACATACAGATAGAGATATCAAGGAATATATATATATATGTGTGTGAGAAGGCAAGACAATGAAACATATAAGCTAACAAGTCAATTACAAACTATTAAATATGTACATACATACAGATAGAGATATCAAGGAATATATATATATATGTGTGAGAAGGCAAGACAATGAAACATATAAGCTAACAAGTCAATTACAAACTATTAAATATGTACATACATACAGATAGAGATATCAAGGAATATATATATATATGTGTGAGAAGGCAAGACAATGAAACATATAAGCTAACAAGTCAATTACAAACTATTAAATATGTACATACATACAGATAGAGATATCAAGGAATATATATATATATGTGTGTGAGAAGGCAAGACAATGAAACATATAAGCTAACAAGTCAATTACAAACTATTAAATATGTACATACATACAGATAGAGATATCAAGGAATATATATATATATATGTGAGAAGGCAAGACAATGAAACATATAAGCTAACAAGTCAATTACAAACTATTAAATATGTACATACATACAGATAGAGATATCAAGGAATATATATATATATATATGTGTGAGAAGGCAAGACAATGAAACATATAAGCTAACAAGTCAATTACAAACTATTAAATATGTAGACACTGAAACAAAAATAAAAAAAAAATGCACTACTAGATATTGAAATAAAAAATAAAATGCTTTGAATGGATTAGGTTCTAATTTTGTCTCTAAAAATTAGATTACATATTTTGTGCACAGTTTTGCATTTAACTTATCGCAATAATTAATATACAGACAAAAGAGATACATAAGAGGCTCAATTATCAGCTAGCTCCCACTAGTGTAAATGAAATATTATTTTACTATCCCCTTCAAATAGTGATAGATATGAAATACATATACTCTGTATATCCACACACATAGAAGTTGCAAATATAACGTAATCATAGTAAAATATGTCCAATATATAAAATGTTTACAAAAACATAATTCCCTGTCCATTTTGAGAAGAATATGTCGCTAATTGCTATCTTTCATATTCAATTTAAATACAAAATTACGATATTTATATACAATCATCTGCTGACAACATATGTGCTATGTTCCAGAACTTTATTGCAGATATAAATAAAGTTGGGAAAAGCCCGAATCGCTGCAACGTCGATGACTGTTAGTTAACAACAGTCCGCTCCTCTTCGCGCCATACTTGGCGCGCATGTTTTCGAAGTTTTTTTTATACTATATATTTTTTTATATACTTTTTTTAAACTATAGCGAGCGTATTAAGGTCCACGACGGCGATGTATTGCGAAGTTTAGCAAGCGTATTGACACCGCAAATGCATCATATTAGACGCCTTGATAACTAGAGGCCATTAAGTCTTTTATGGAAGAATCAATCATATTTCTGACAGACTCTGCATTAAAAGCAAAAGAGTCCTCTTGAGACATATTGAAATGTACAGAAAAAATATGTATTTTTTTATAAACAAGAAAATAAACAATTAGTTTAGTATATATATTAATATTAAGGGTTAAAATATTAATGAAGAGATTGTGCAAACAATTACCAACTTGGCAAAAGATAATAAATAATAGCAGTTAATTAAAATAAATATATATGATATAACTAATATATAACTAATGTATAACTAAAGAGTCTAATTTAGCTTCACAGACAACGTATCAATTGCTGTCTGTTAGACAACGCTTATAACATAAAAACGTAATGATCTGGGCGAGTGGCCAAAAAGCTGTGCCGAGAGTGACATTGTAACGATGTTGCTACTCTGACAGCTGAGGTAGACAGAGGGCGGGAAAGATCTGCGTCACTAAAGCCGATCGTCACAAGATGGGCGGGGTCACGTGACTTCAGTAATATGTCGGCAAAGGGGAAGTAAGACCGACCGGAACAGGAGAACTGAGCAGTAAGTAATAAAAAACGGGGATAATAATAGGAATTGTAATTAAAGTGAATAAATCATATGAAAAAATGAAGCGTAAACGTAATAGAAAGAAAATAAAGTTATATAAAAAGAAATTAATAGAATGTAAAACGGAGTTGAAAGTAAAAATATACAAAACGAAATTTAGATAGTTATAGTAAACAGTAAGCAGAAAAACGAAATTGAGATAAATAAAAAACAATTTAATACACAATAATTTCCGAATGAGCAAACAAAGAAATATTTACCTTTGAGATCAGCAAAAGAAAAGAGGCAGTTGGGATTGTGTGTGGACTATTTATGGAACTGTTCTGATTGGTAAACTTCCAATGTGGTTTCTCATTGGTCATTGTTTAATATCATTTTTTTCTTTGTTATATGTTTAATGTATTAAGTTACTTTGAATGGCTGTTGAGTAGTAAAGGAAAAGGCTTATGCAAAATATAAGTCTCTGTCCTTGTAATAAAATTCATATTCTAATGATCAGGAACAGACAGCACGTGCCGGTATAATATATATTCTAATTATCAGGAACAGACAGCGCGTGCCGGTATAATATATATTCTAATTATCAGGAACAGACAGCACGTGCCGGTATAATATATATTCTAATTATCAGGAACAGACAGCACATGCCGGTATAATATATATTCTAATGATCAGGAACAGACAGCACGTGCCCGTATAATATATATTCTAATGATCAGGAACAGACAGCACGTGCCGGTACACTATATATTCTAATGTTCAGGAACAGACAGCACGTGCCGATCTGATTTATATTCTAATTATCAGGAACAGACAGCACGTGCCGATCTAATTTATATTCTAATCTTCAGGAAAAGACAGCACGTGCCGGTATAATATATATTCTAATGATCAGGAATAGACAGCGCGTGCCGGTATAATATATATTCTAATTATCAGGAACAGACAACACGTGCCGATCTAATTTATATTCTAATGATCAGGAACAGACAGCACGTGCCGATCTAATTTATATTCTAATGATCAGGAACAGACAGCGCGTGCCGGTACGGTATAATATATATTCTAATTATCAGGAACAGAAAGTACGTGCTGATCTAATTTATATTCTAATCTTCAGGAACAGACAGCACGTGCCGGTATAATATATATTCTAATGATCAGGAACAGACAGCACGTGCCGGTATACTATATATGCTAATGTTCAGGAACAGACAGCACGTGCCGATCTGATTTATATTCTAATTATCAGGAACAGACAGCACGTGCCGGTATAATATATATTCTAATGTTCAGGAATAGACAGAACGTGTCAATTTAATTTATATTCTAATTATCAGGAACAGACAGCACGTGCAGATCTAATTTATATTCTAATCTTCAGGAACAGACAGTACGTGCCGGTATAATATATATTCTAATGATCAGGAACAGACAGCACATGCCAGTAAAATTTTTATTCTAATGATCAGGAACAGACAGCACTATACAGTAACATACAGTAAAGTTCACAATAAAAACAACAATAAAATGGTGCATGAGAGGGGAAGAAGGTGGTTGACTTGTGCATAAGAGGTTAACCCTTATGAAGAAATCTGTATTTCACATTTAAGATGTGCTGTTTAATTCTGGCAAAAGGGTTCACAGCCACAAATAAGCAATAATAGTAGATTTAGAGATGGTGAATCCATCAATATTGAAGGACAGGTAGAAACATCAGACATGTTGCATATATGGAGCAATACAGATAAAACAGGGTTATAGCTGTTAAAGTCTGAAGTTCTTCAGCAGTGTGTCCAGATATGGGTAGTTTATTATCCCCAATTAAAAGGGTCTATGTGCCAGGTAAGACACTGGTCTCTCCCTGCATGAGGCTATCCTAGGCTTTCTTTTAGAAATATACCTCAAACATCTGTCACTGTATTCATGCACTGCTGGGGTTATGAAATTAGCTACCTCGTCGAGATTTGCTACCTTCACGTGTGCAAGAATGAGATGACATAATTACAAGCATATGCACACGAGAGTTGGAGAGGTGGAGCAATGCGTTACTTATTATTATATGCGTTATTGAATGATAAATCACCTTGTCAGAATTTGTTACCGTTTAGCTGTCCATGGCCACTTTAAGAAGAAATGCGAGGACTACATTTCCAATCTGTTGAGATTTGCTACCTCCATGTAATTACATAATCACATTCCACACATTCTTTTGAAACATATGTGGATTGAGATTACGTAATTGTGCGCATGCGCACAGGAAGGTAGCAAATTTTGAGAGAACACTGGCAGCTGTTACTGCTGTGGAGCACAGCATGAGGCCAAAGCAGAGGTGAGTCCCCAAGAGCACACAGCCAAGTGAGATCCCTGATGCTCCCTGCTATCCGCTGGTTGATGTTGTGTCAGCTGCTGGGGAGCAATCTCTGCAAGGCCTTAGGCAGGCGCCATGTTGGATCTCCGGGGCCCATATAATGCAGAGGGAATCAGTCCATGGTCAAGACCTGATCAGGAAGGTTCCAGCTGAAAAGGGGAAGAGTGCATTACTTGTACATGAGGCAGGTTATTCCGAGCTCGCTAATATGCAGTTATACTTGTTTGTGCCTGGCTCTGTCCCTATAATGAACATTTTTTATATCCAGATAAAACTTTATGATCATAAATGAATGAATTTTACTCTTGTACTAGTTTCATGTGACAATGATCTGTGTTTTATTTTTAACTTGCTCATGTTTTTAATACAGGAACTTGTACAAAACCTTTAACAGACGTGCACAGCTATAAGGTTTTCAAGAGGTTATGGCAGCTGAAACAGAAAAGTAAAAAATCCTGCAAAATGCTGCTAAAGAGGAGTTTTATACGGAATATGGTATCAGAGTAGTTAATGAGGGGCAACATCACCTGAAAACCATAAGGGGTTAAATGCCTTATTGTCTTGATTGACTGACTCTGCATAATAAATAATAACCATATTAACTTTAATAACTAGTAAAAACTTAACATAGAAATAAATACGCTTTACACCAGAGGTGGATGATCGTATTTGTTAACCAGTAATGAAACCGCTATTAATAAAAGTTGCACAGGTGGTGGCAATCAGTGCCTAAGTTTATAGAACCCCTGCAGCCCACCGTACACCAGTCAGAGTACCCCCACGCTAAGAGCCAGGGGACATCACCCTGACCTCAATGACCATCACTCAAACCTCCTTTACCGCCTGCAGCTATGGTCCTGACCACCCTCTTAGGCTGGGGTGCAAAACTGAAGAACTCCAAACCAGTAGGTCCAGGATCAACGAGTCACTCAGCATGTTGAAACCTGGGGAGCACAATTTATTGTCCTTGGACTTAAAGAAGTAGTTTGAGTAAATCCTCTTCCTGCCTCGGACACCTACTGAGCCTCAAAAGGAGAATCCAGATAAACGATCCATAACAATAATAAAGGGAGGGAGGGAAAAACTTCCAAGGAATCCACAGCAGCAAAGAGTCAGTGGATCCCCTGTGAGTAACTTCTCCCAACCCTACTGCAATATTGTAACAGAACAGGCAGACTCAGCTGTGACAAAACCAATCTCGCCACTGTACATTGGAGGGCCTGTTATGGAACATTCTTTGGGCTGGAGGTACATGGGCTTAAGGATACCCAGAGACTGCATGGAAATATGGAATTTTATATGCTGGACACCCCATGTACTTTCATACCTCTGTCTTATGTCTATGTCACCCTGTATCCATAAATACAGGATGGGTACAGGGTGTGAGTGCCCCTTGTGGGAGCAATTGTGACTCTATAAGCAAAGTGGGCATAAAAGACTTTATAGCTAATAAGAACTGTTCCTATATTCTGTAATAAGATGTATTCTATGTATGTTTAAGATCTGATTGTGTCTCAGGAGTCTGTCTGGGTAAACTGATTGTGTCATTGTGTGATTATGTTAACTAGACTGCCCAACATCAGATTGTCTGAGTAAACGTTCTTCCCTAGTTAATTAACTTAATATGTTAATCTGTTTTACCTGTGAATAGACAATTGTTTGATGCATTGTTCATATGTTTGCTTTACTGTTAAACCAATGCCCTTTGTAACCTGAAGCCAGGGTGTATAAATCTGTGTGCTGCCTTCAAATAAAGCATATATTCTGTTTAAACCTGAAAACTGGCTGGTTTGTGAATTGCTGATTCCCTATGCAGGACGTTGTTCCCTGGTATTAACCCTTGGTACACTGTTGGTACCGTAACATTGGTGGCAGCGACGGAATGAACCTTATCGCCCAGAAGAGCAACTACACAAGCCAGTAACCTCAGGAAGAGGGGGATTATTACAATACTGACTAAGATGGAAAAGAGAAAAGTAAATTTTGCAGCTTTTAAAAACTTCCTGGAAACAGAAGGAGAGATTGATGGGTACCTTGCGGATTTTGAGAGGCAATGTGCACTACACAAGGTACCCGCAGAGGACTGGGTCACGATATTATCTGGAAAATTATCCGGCCGGGCCAGAGAGGCTTTTCGGGCCATTCCAGATGAGGAAGTCAGGGATTATAATACTGTAAAAGAGGCTCTGCTCTCCAGGTATGCGGTTACACCGGAGGCATACCGGAGACGGTTCAGAGACACTGTTAAATTAGCTGGAGATTCCTACCTTGAGTGGGCATGTAAGGTGCACCGCACAGCAGCTCACTGGATAGCGGGGTGCCAAGCCATATCTGGGGAAGAGGTGCTGCAGCTATTCCTGTTGGAACATTGCTTCGACAAATTACCCGCAGGAGTTCGAGAGTGGGTTCGGGACCGTAAACCCTCCACCCTGCAGGAAGCGGCTCGCTTGGCAGATGAGTATACGGATGCCCGCAAACTGGACATTGCTACCACTAAGCCCCCTGCTAGAGTGGAGTACAGACCCCCAGTCACCCCAGCAGCTGCCAGTTACCAAACCCCGGCGCACCGCTATACCACACGGCCTCCGGCCACGAACTACCCTCAGAGAGCCCTGTTCAATTCGCGGGGCTACTCACAACCTATTCGGTGCTTTAGATGTAAGCAACTAGGGCACAAAAGACCAGAGTGTCCCCTAAACGCAGCGAACCAAGCGCAGTCCTGGAGAAGACCCGCCGGCGGAATCCCACGTAATCCTCAGCCTGCGGCCCGCTACGTAGAGGCGCAAGAATGCTGGAGCATCCTACATGAGGCAGACCTTGTGCAAGCTGCCCACCGGAATAACCGGCAACTGGTTAAAGTGAATGGGAAGAAGGTCAGTGGTCTACGGGATACTGGTGCTACCATGACCTTGCTTCAAAAGAACTTGGTGTCTGAGAAACAGTACACTGGAGACACTGTGGCTGTGAGGGTAGCAGGGGGCGATGTGTTCAGCCTACCTGTTGCCAGGGTACATTTGGATTGGGGAGTGGGCGCTAGACCTGTGAATGTGGGGGTCAAGAAGGACTTACCTGCTGATGTTCTTCTTGGAAATGACTTGGCCCCCCTTGTTTCTGCCTACGCTCCTATGGGTCCCGCTGATGTTAACTCTGTGACTACCCGTGCCCAGATCCGTGCAGCAGAGACTGACCCACCTGCTGCTAAGCCCCAGGACGCTGAGCTCAGTAAATCTCTATCCGCTATTGATATGTGGAGGTCCCGTTACAATGCGCTGATGAAGGAGAAGAGGAGCGCAGAGGAAAAAGCACGTTTAGAACAGGAATCTCTGCTAGACAAGCTGCACCGACAAACTGCAGAAAACACCAGCTTGAGAGTGGAACATGAAACATTAAAGACAAACTTAGTGACACTGGAGGAGAAGCTGACGCTGGCTCATAGTGAGGTGCAGCAACTCAAGGGCACCCTATGTCAGTATGAAGGGATTGTGGATACCTATAAAGAGCAGGTACAGAAAACTCGTAAAGAAGCTGATGGGATTTTGAAGGACTGTTTGGCCCTGGTCTGGGCACTGAGGAATTTGAACCCTTGTTTGTATGGACAGGAATTCTCTCTCATAACGGGAATACAGATGGATTGTCCCAGCAAACTGACATGCCTACCAGGCGCTCTGGTGGTATATGCCACAGTATATACCCTGGACAGCCGAGCATGACAAACCAGAGGGAGAGGAGTTTGATGGTCCTGTCCCCCAGCAACACGGCTGTTTAGCCAAAGGGGAGACGATTGGTCTCCCCCTCCAGCAGCACAGCTATGTATCCGAAGGGGAGACAGTCGGTCTTCCCCTCCAGCAACCAGGCTCCCACCAGGCTACTTCCATGGTAGTGCTGGCACCCGGGCAGAGTACAGCTGGTCTCTGCCCACCTCGCAACCCACCAATTCAGCGTACCAGTCCCCCACACAGCTGTGGTGAGGCACCTGGACATGGACAAGTTTTCCCCGTACTCAGGTGTAGTAACCATTTATTGTGGGTGGGCTGTACTACTAATTGTGTTTTATGGGTGGGTTGCTGGACTAACCAGGGCACTGACCGGCAGGAGGTCAGATACCCTGTTAGTCTGTTTGGAAAAGGGGAGAGATGTGACAAAACCAATCTCGCCACTGTACATTGGAGGGCCTGTTATGGAACATTCTTTGGGCTGGAGGTACATGGGCTTAAGGATACCCAGAGACTGCATGGAAATATGGAATTTTATATGCTGGACACCCCATGTACTTTCATACCTCTGTCTTATGTCTATGTCACCCTGTATCCATAAATACAGGATGGGTACAGGGTGTGAGTGCCCCTTGTGGGAGCAATTGTGACTCTATAAGCAAAGTGGGCATAAAAGACTTTATAGCTAATAAGAACTGTTCCTATATTCTGTAATAAGATGTATTCTATGTATGTTTAAGATCTGATTGTGTCTCAGGAGTCTGTCTGGGTAAACTGATTGTGTCATTGTGTGATTATGTTAACTAGACTGCCCAACATCAGATTGTCTGAGTAAACGTTCTTCCCTAGTTAATTAACTTAATATGTTAATCTGTTTTACCTGTGAATAGACAATTGTTTGATGCATTGTTCATATGTTTGCTTTACTGTTAAACCAATGCCCTTTGTAACCTGAAGCCAGGGTGTATAAATCTGTGTGCTGCCTTCAAATAAAGCATATATTCTGTTTAAACCTGAAAACTGGCTGGTTTGTGAATTGCTGATTCCCTATGCAGGACGTTGTTCCCTGGTATTAACCCTTGGTACACTGTTGGTACCGTAACATCAGCACTCACTGCTCAGGGTCTTACAGGCTATGAATTTGCCATGCACTATCTTACAATAAATGGTTTGTAACATGATATCTATTAGATCAGAATTCCTGGGAATCAGAGAACCCAGACAAATGTGTAAATAGTTTGTCTGCCCTGCTGGGGACCAAAACAGCCCTCTGAGCTTATAACTGTTCTCTATTCTCCCTCTCACTTCTGCTGCCCTCCCCCCTGCACCTGGTTTATATTACAGATGACAGCAGAACTGAGTTACTTTGTACACATTTCCTGCACATTTCTGACCTTTTATGGTGAGAGATTAAGAGTAGAAAGTGAAAGGAGTTGGGGGGTTCTGGTGACTAGTGCATTAAATCATACACTGTCTATTTATATCAGTATCCCTGTCATAGTCTAGTATCAACTGTTATGTTAAAAGGAGACTAAGCAATGTTATTATTATCGGTTATTTGTAGAGCGCCAACAGATTCCGCAGCACTAATGTCTGCATTATATTTCTGTATCTCATTGTGTATAGTATTCCTATATCTGCTATAGTATCCTACTGTATATGTGAAGACACCTGGGTAAATAAACACACATACACACATATATATATATATACACACACACACACACACAC